>NW_027009232.1:0-50232 GCF_036934945.1 Oncorhynchus masou masou | reverse complement strand
TGTACTTCGTTCAGTTACGTATTGCTAGGTAGAGAGATGCAGCAGTACAGGTAGAGAGAGAGAGAGATGCAGCAGTACAGTTAGAGAGAGAGAGAGATGCAGCAGTACAGGTAGAGAGAGATGCAGCAGTACAGGTAGAGAGAGATGCAGCAGTTCATGTAGAGAGAGAAATAGATGCAGCAGTACAGGTAGAGAGAGAGATGCAGCAGTACAGGTAGAGAGAGAGAGCGAGAGAGAGACAGAGAGAGAGAGATGCTGCAGTACAGGTAGAGAGAGAGAGAGAGAGAGAGTAGCAGGGAGAGAGAGAGAGATGCAGCAGTACAGGTAGGAGAGAGAGAGAGATGCAGCAGTACAGGTAGAGAGAGAGAGATAGAGAGAGAGAGAGAGATGCTGCAGTACAGGTAGAGAGAGAGAGAGAGAGAGCGAGAGAGAGAGAGAGAGAGAGAGAGAGAGAGAGAGAGAGAGAGATGCAGCAGTACAGATAGAGAGAGAGAGATGCAGCAGTACAGGTAGAGAGAGAGAGAGAGAGAGAGAGCAGAGAGAGAGAGATGCTGCAGTACAGGTAGAGAGAGAGAGAGATGCAGCAGTACAGGTAGAGAGAGATGCTGCAGTACAGGCAGAGGAGAGATGCAGCAGTACAGGTAGAGAGAGAGATGCAGCAGTACAGGTAGAGAGAGAGAGAGAGCGAGAGAGAGAGAGAGAGAGAGAGAGAGAGAGAAAGAGAGAGATGCAGCAGTACAGTTAGAGAGAGAGAGATGCAGCAGTACAGGTAGAGAGAGAGAGAGAGCGAGAGAGAGAGAGAGAGAGCGAGAGAGAGAGAGATGCTGCAGTACAGGTAGAGAGAGAGAGAGAGAGAGATGCAGCAGTAAAGGTAGAGAGAGAGAGAGAGATGCAGCAGTACAGGTAGAGAGAGAGAGAGATGCAGCAGTACAGGAAGAGAGAGAGAGAGAGCGAGAGAGAGAGAGATGCTGCAGTACAGGTAGAGAGAGAGAGAGAGAGAGAGAGAGAGATGCGGCAGTACAGGTAGAGAGAGAGAGAGAGAGATGCAGCAGCACAGGTAGAGAGAGAGAGATGCAGCAGTACAGGTAGAGAGAGAGAGAGTGATGCAGCAGTACAGGTAGAGAGAAAGAGATGCTGCAGTACAGGTAGAGAGAGAGAGATGCAGCAGTACAGGTAGAGAGAGAGATGCAGCAGTACAGGTAGAGAGAGAGATGCAGCAGTACAGGTAGAGAGAGAGAGATGCAGCAATACAGGTAGAGAGAGAGAGAGAGATGCAGCAGTACAGGTAGAGAGAGAGAGAGCGAGAGAGAGAGAGAGGGAGAGAGATGCTGCTGTACAGGTGAGAGAGAGAGATAGAGAGAGAGAGATGCTGCAGTACAGGTAGAGAGAGAGAGAGATGCAGCAGTAAAGGTAGAAGAAGTGCTGCAGTACAGATAGAGAGATAGAAGAGATGCAGCAGGACCAATAGAGAGATAGAGAGATGGTGCAGTGGGTAGAGAGAGAGAGTGAGAGAAAGAGAGATGCAGCAGTACAGGTAGAGATAGAGAGAGAGAGAGAGAGATGCAGCAGTGGGTAGAAAGAGATGCAGCAGTACAGGTAGAGAGATACAGCAGTACAGGTTTAGAGAGATCTGCAGCAATACAGGTAGAGAGAGAGAGATGAGCTGTACAAGTAGAGAGAGAGGCAGTCTGGCAGTACTGGTAGAGATGATAGAGAGAGATGCTGCAGTACCGGTACAGAGAGAGAGAGATGCTGAAGTACAGGTAGAGAGAGAGATGCAGCAGTACAGTTAGAGAGAGAGAGAGAGAGAGAGAGAGATGCAGCAGTAGAGGTAGAGAGATGCAGCAGTACAGGCAGAGAGATGCGTCAGTACAGGCAGAGAAAGCGATGCTGGCAGTACAGGTAGAGAGAAGAGAAATGCAGCAGTACAGGTAGAGAGAGACAGAGAGTACTGGAGAGAGAGAAGGAAGATGCAGCAGTTCAGGTCGAGAGAAGAGAGAGATAGAGATGCAGCAGTACAGGTAGAGAGAAGAGATGCAGCAGTACAGGTAGAGAGAAGAGCAGTAGAGAGAGAGAGAGATGCTGCAGTACAGGTAGAGAGAGAGAGAGAGAGAAAGAGAGAGATGCAGCAGTACAGGTGAAGAGGATGGATGGAGAGAGAGATGCAGCAGTACAGGTAGAGAGAGATAGATGCAGCAATACAGGTAGAGAGAGAGATACAGCTGTACTAGGTAGAGAAGTGCAGCAGTACAGGTAGAAGAGAGATGCTGCAGTACAGGTGGGGAGAGAGAGAGAGAGAGAGAGAGATGAAGAGAGACATTTTGAGAGAAGTACAGCAGTACATGTAAGAGAAAGTGCAGCAGGTACAGGTAGAGAGATGCAGCAGTACAGGTGGGAGAGAGATGCAACAGTACTGGTAGAGAGATACGGATGTACAGCAATTGCAGGAGAGAGAGATAGAGAGAGAGAGTACAGGTAGAGAGAGATAGAGAGAGATGCAGCAGTACAGGTAGAGAGAGAGAGAGAGAGAGATACAGGTAGAGAGCTGTACAAGAGAGAGAAAAGAGAGAGGCAGCAGTACAGGTAGAGAGAGATGCAGCAGTACAGGTAGAGAAAGAGAGATGCAGAAGTACAGGTAGAGAGAGAGATGCAGCAGTACAGTTAGAGAGAGAGAGAGATGCTGCAGTACAGGTAGAGAGAGAGATGCAGTAATATAGGTAGAGAGAGAGAGAGATGCAGCAGTACAGGCAGAGAGAGAGAGATAGATGCAGCAGTACAGGTAGAGTGAGAGATGCAGCAGTACAGGTAGAGATGAGATTCAGCAGTACAGGCAGAGAGAGAGAGAGAGATGCTGCAGTACAGGTAGAGAGAGAGAGATGCAGCAGTACAGGTAGAGCAGTACAGGTGAGAGATGCAGCAGTGCAGGTATAGAAAAGAGAGAGAGAGAGATGCTGCAGTACAGGTAGAGAGAGAGATGCTGCAGTACAGGTAGAGAGAGAGATGCAGCAGTACAGGTAGAGAGAGATGCTGCAGTACAGGTAGAGAGATGCAGCAATACAGGTAGAGAGAGAGATGCAGCAGTACAGGTAGGAGAGAGATAGATGCAGCAGTACAGGAAGAGAGAGAGATGCAGCAATACAGGTATAGAGAGAGAGAGATACAGCTGTACAAGTTGAGAGAGAGATGATGCAGGTACAGGTAGAGAGAGAGATGTTGCAGTACAGGTAGAGAGAGAGATGCAGCAGTACAGGTAGAGAGAGATGCAGCAGTACAGGTAGAGAGAGAGAGATGCAGAGTACAGAGAGAGATGCAGCAGTAAAGGTAGAGAGAGAGATGCAACAATACTGGTAGAGAGAGAGAGAGATGCAGCAGTACAGGTAGAGAGATAGATTCAACAGTACAGGTAGAGTGAGAAAGATGCAGCAATACAGGTGTAGAGAGAGATAGAGAGAGATACAGCTGTACAAGTAGAGAGAGATGCAGCAGTACAGGTGAGAGAGATGCAGAAGATGAGGTAGAGAGAGAGAGATAGAGAGAGATGCTGCAGTACAGGTAGAGAGAGAGAGATGCAGCAGTACAGGTAGAGAGAGAGAGATGCTGCAGTACAGGTAGAGAGAGAGAGAGAGAGAAAGAGAGAGATGCAGCAGTACAGGTAGAGAGAGAGATGCAGCAGTACAGGTAGAGAGATGCAGCAGTACAGGTAGAGAGAGAGATGCAGCAGTACAGGAAGAGAGAGAGAGAGAATGCTGCAGTACAGGTAGAGAGCTGCAGTACTATAGGTAGAGAGAGAGAGAGATGCAGCAGTACAGGTAGAGAGAGAGAGATGCAGCAGTACAGGTAGAGAGAGAGATGCAGCAGTACAGGTAAAGAGAGAGAGAGAGAGATGCAGCAGTACATTTAGAGAGATAGAGAGATGCAGCAGTACATGTAGAGAGAGAGAGATGCAGCAGTACAGGTCATGAGAGAGAGAGAGATGCAGCAGTACAGGTAGAGAGAGAGAGATGCAGCAGTACTGGTAGAGAGAGAGAGGGAGATGCAGCAGTACAGGGAGAGAGAGAAAGAGAGAGAGATGCAGCAGTACAGGTAGAGAGAGAGAGATGCAGCAGTACAGGTAGAGAGAGAGATGCAGCAGTACAGGTAGAGCGAGAGAGATGCAGCAGTACAGTTAGAGAGAGAGATGCAGCCGTACAGGTAGAGAGAGAGAGAGAGAGAGATGCAGCAGTGCAGTTAGAGAGAGAGAGAGAGAGATGCAGCAGTACAGGTAGAGAGAGATGCAGCAGTACAGGTAGAGAGAGATGCAGCAGTACAGGGAAGAGAGATGCAGCAGTACAGGTGAGAGATAGATGCAGCAGTACAGTTAGAGTGAGAGAGATGCAGCAATACAGGTAGAGAGAGAGAGAGATACAGCTGTACAAGTAGAGAGAGAGAGGCAGCAGTACTGGTAGAGAGAGAGAGAGATGCAGCAGTACAGGTAGAGAGAGATGCAGAAGTACAGGTAGAGAGAGAGAGATGCAGCAGTACAGTTAGAAAGAAGAGAGAGATGCAGCAGTACAGGTAGAGAGAGAGAGAGAGAGATGCAGCAGTACAGGCAGAGAGAGAGAGAGAATGCAGACAGTACATGTAGAGAGAGAGATGCAGCAGTACAGAGTTCGAGAGAGAGAGAAATGCAGCAGTACAGGTAGAGAGATGCAACAGTACTGGTAGAGCGAGAGGAGATGCAGCAGTACAGGTAGAGAGAGAAAGAGAGAGATGCAGCAGTACAGGTAGAGAGAGAGAGACAGCAGTACAGGTAGAGAGAGATGCAGCAGTACAGGTAGAGAGAGAGAGATGCAGCAGTACAGGTAGAGAGAGAGATGAGCAACAGGTAGAGAGAGAGAGATGCAGCAGTGCAGGTAGAGAGAGAGAGAGAGAGATGCAGCAGTAGGTGAGAGAGATGCAGCAGTACAGGTAGAGATGCAGCAGTACAGGTAGAGAGATGCAGCAGTACAGGTAGAGAGAGATGCAGCAGTACAGTTAGAGAGAGATGCAGCAGTACAGGTGAGAGAGAGATGCAGCAGTACAGGTAGAGAGAGATGCAGCAGTTCATGTGAGAGATGGCAGCAGTACAGGTAGAGAGAGATGCAGCAGTACAGGTAGAGAGTACAGGAGAGAGAGAGAGAGAGAGATGCTGCAGTACAGGTAGAGAGAGAGAGAGAGAGAAAGAGAGAGAGATGCAGCAGTACAGGTAGAGATGGAGAGAGAGAGAGAGATGCAGCAGTACAGGTAGAGAGAGAGAGATGCAGCAGACAGGTAGAGAGAGAGAGGTGAGAGAGAGATGCTGCAGTACAGGTAGAGAGAGAGAGATGCTGCAGTACAGGTAGAGAGAGAGAGAGATGCAGCAGTACAGTAGAGAGAGATGCAGCAGTACAGGTAGAGACATGCAACAGTACTGGTAGAGAGAGAGAGGGAGATGCAGCAGTACAGGTAGAGAGAGAGAGAGATGCTGCAGTACAGGTAGAGAGAGATGCAGCAGTACAGGTAGAGAGAGAGATGCAGCAGTACAGGTAGAGAGAGAGCGAGAGAGAGAGAGAGAGAGAGAGAGAGAGAGAGAGAGAGATGCAGCAGTACAGGTAGAGAGAGAGAGATGCAGCAGTACAGGTAGAGAGAGAGAGAGAGCAGAGAGTACAGGTAGAGAGAGAGAGAGAGATGCTGCAGTACAGGTAGAGAGAGAGAGAGAGATGCAGCAGTAAAGGTAGAGAGAGAGATAGCAGCAGTACAGGTAGAGAGAGAGAGAGATGCAGCAGTACAGGAAGAGAGAGAGAGAGAGATGCAGAGAGTACATGTAGAGAGAGAGAGAGAGAGAGAGAGCAGAGAGAGAGAGAGAGAGATGCGGCAGTACAGGTAGAGAGAGAGAGAGAGATGCAGCAGCACAGGTAGAGAGAGATGCAGCAGTACAGGTAGAGAGAGAGAGAGTGATGCAGCAGTACAGGTAGAGAGAAAGAGATGCTGCAGTACAGGTAGAGAGAGAGATGCAGCAGTACAGGTAGAGAGAGAGCAGAGTACAGGTAGAGAGAGAGATGCAGCAGTACAGGTAGAGAGAGAGAGATGCAGCAATACAGGTAGAGAGAGAGAGAGAGATGCAGCAGTACAGGTAGAGAGAGAGATGCTGCGGTACAGGTAGAGAGAGAGAGAGATAGAGAGAGAGAGAGAGATGCTGCAGTACAGGTAGAGAGAGAGAGAGATAGAGAGAGAGAGAGAGATGCAGCAGTACAGGTAGAGAGAGAGATGCAGCAGTACAGGTAGAGAGAGAGAGATTTAGAGAGATGCTGCAGTACAGGTAGAGAGAGAGATAGAGAGATGCAGCAGTACAGGTAGAGAGAGAGATGATTCAGCAGTACAGGTAGAGAGAGAGATGAGCAGACAGAGTAGAGAGAGGGAGAGAGATGATGCACAGGTAGAGAGTAGAGAGATAGAGAGAGAGATGCTGCAGTACAGGTAGAGAGAGAGAGAGAGATGCAGCAGTACAGGTAGAGAGAAAGAGATGCTGCAGTACAGGTAGAGAGATAGAGATGCAGCAGGACCAATAGAGAGAGATAGAGAGAGATGGTGCAGTACAGGTAGAGAGAGAGAGAGTGAGAGAAAGAGAGAGAGATGCAGCAGTACAGGTAGAGATAGAGAGAGAGAGAGATGCAGCAGTACAGGTAGAAAGAGAGATGCAGCAGTACAGGTAGAGAGAGAGATACAGCAGTACAGGTTTAGAGAGAGAGATGCAGCAATACAGGTAGAGAGAGAGAGATACAGCTGTACAAGTAGAGAGAGAGAGATGCAGCAGTACTGGTAGAGAGAGAGAGAGATGCTGCAGTACAGGTAGAGAGAGATGCAGAAATACAGGTAGAGAGAGAGAGATGCAGCAGTACAGAGTTAGAGAGAGAGATGCAGCAGTACAGGTAAAGAGAGAGAGAGAGATGCAGCAGTACATTTAGAGAGAGAGATGCAGCAGTACAGTTCAGAGAGAGAGATGCAGCAGTACAGGTAGAGAGAGAGAGATGCAGCAGTACTGGTAGAGAGAGAGAGATGCAGCAGTACAGGTAGAGAGAGAAAGAGAGAGATGCAGCAGTACAGGTAGAGAGAGAGAGATGCAGCAGTACAGGTAGAGAGAGATGCAGCAGTACAGGTAGAGCGAGAGAGATGCAGCAGTACAGGTAGAGAGAGAGAGATGCAGCAGTACAGGTAGAGAGAGATGCAGCAGTACAGTTAGAGAGAGAGATGCAGCAGTACAGGTAGAGAGAGATGCAGCAGTACAGGTAGAGATGCAGCAGTACAGGTAGAGAGATGCAGCAGTACAGGTAGAGAGAGAGAGAGATGCAGCAGTACAGTTAGAGCAGTAGATGCAGAGTACAGAGAGAGATGCAGCAGTACAGGTAGAAGAGATGCAGCAGTTCATGTAGAGAGAGAATAGATGCAGCAGTACAGGTAGAGAGAGATGCAGCAGTACAGGTAGAGAGAGAGAGAGAGATGCTGCAGTACAGGTAGAGAGAGAGAGAGAGAGAGAGAGATGCAGCAGTACAGGTTGAGAGAGAGATGCAGCAGTACAGGTAGAGAGAGAGAGAGAGAGAGATGCAGCAGTACAGGTAGAGAGAGAGAGAGAGAGATGCTGCAGTACAGGTAGAGAGAGAGATGCAGCAGTACAGGTAGAGAGAGAGATGCAGCAGTACAGTTAGAGAGAGATGCAGCAGTACAGGTGGAGAGAGACAGCAGAGAGAGAGAGAGAGAGAGAGAGATGCTGCAGTACAGGTAGAGAGAGAGAGAGATGCAGCAGTACAGGTAGAGAGAGAGATGCTGAGTACAGAGAGAGAGATGCAGCAGTACAGGTAGAGAGAGAGCGAGAGAGAGAGAGAGAGAGAGAAGAGAGATGCAGCAGTACAGTTAGAGAGAGATGCAGCAGTACAGGTAGAGAGAGAGAGATGCAGCAGTACAGGTAGAGAGAGAGATAGATGCAGCAGTACAGGTAGAGAGAGAGAGATGCAGCAGTAAAGGTAGAGAGAGAGAGAGAGATGCAGCAGTACAGGTAGAGAGAGAGATGCAGCAGTACAGGTAGAGAGAGAGAGATGCTGCAGTACAGGTAGAGAGAGAGAGAGAGAGAGAGAGAGAGATGCAGTACAGGTAGAGAGAGAGAGAGATGCAGCAGTACAGGTAGAGAGAGAGATGCAGCAGTACAGGTAGAGAGAGAGAGATGCAGCAGTACAGGTAGAGAGAAAGAGATGCTGCAGTACAGGTGAGAGAGATGCAGCAGTACAGGTAGAGAGAGGCAGTACAGGTAGAGAGAAGATGCAGCAGTACAGGTAGAGAGAGAGATGCAGCAATACAGGTAGAGAGAGATGCAGCAGTACAGGTAGAGAGAGAGAGAGAGAGAGAGATGCAGCAGTACAGGTAGAGAGAGATGCAGCAGTACAGGTAGAGAGAGATGCAGCAGTACAGGTAGAGAGAGAGATGCTGCAGTACAGGTAGAGAGAGAGATGCAGCAGTACAGGTAGAGAGAGATGCAGCAGTACAGGTAGAGAGATAGATGCAGAGGACCAATAGAGAGATGAGAGAGATGGTGCAGTACAGGTAGAGAGAGAGAGAGATGCAGCAGTACAGGTAGAGATAGAGAGAGAGAGATGCAGCAGTACAGGTAGAAAGAGAGATGCAGCAGTACAGGTAGAGAGAGAGAGTACAGGTTTAGAGAGAGATGCAGCAATACAGGTAGAGAGAGAGATACAGCTGTACAAGTAGAGAGAGAGAGATGCAGCAGTACTGGTAGAGAGAGAGAGAGAGCTGCAGTACAGGTAGAGAGAGAGAGATGCAGCAGTACAGGTAGAGAGAGAGATGCAGAGAGAGAAGTAGCAGTACAGGTAGAGATAGAGAGAGAGATGCAGCAGTACAGGTAGAGAGAGATGCAGCAGTACAGGTAGAGAGAGAGATGCAGCAGTACAGGTAGAGAGAGATGCAGCAGTACAGGTAGAGAGTACAGGTAGAGAGAGAGAGAGAGCAGAGAGAGACAGGTAGAGAGAGAGATGCTGCAGTACAGGTAGAGAGAGAGAGAGAGAGAGAGAGAGATAGAGAGAGTACAGGTAGAGAGAGAAGATGCAGCAGTACAGGTAGAGAGAGATGCAGCAGTACAGGTAGAGAGAGAGAGCAGCAGGTAGAGGAGAGATGCAGCAGTACAGGAAGAGAGAGAGAGAGATGCTGCAGTACAGGTAGAGAGAGATGCAGCAGTACAGAGAGAGAGAGAGATGCAGCAGTACAGGTAGAGAGAGATGATGCAGCAGTACAGGTAGAGAGAGATGCAGCAGTACAGGTAGAGAGAGATGCAGCAGTACAGGTAGAGAGAGAGAGAGCAGCAGTACAGGTAGAGAGAGAGATGCAGCAGTACAGGTAGAGAGAGAGAGAGAGAGAGAGATGCAGCAGTACAGGTAGAGATAGAGATGCAGCAGTACAGGTAGAGAGATAGAGATGCAGCAGTACAGGTAGAGAGAGAGATGCAGCAGTACAGGTAGAGAGAGATGCAGCAGTACAGGTAGAGAGAGAGAGCAGCAGTACAGAGTAGAGAGAGAGAGATGCAGCAGTACAGGTAGAGAGAGAGAGATGCAGCAGTACAGGTAGAGAGAGATGCAGCAGTACAGGTAGAGAGAGAGAGAGAGATGCAGCAGTACAGGTAGAGAGATGCAGCAGTACAGGTAGAGAGAGAGAGATGCAGCAGTACAGGTAGAGTACAGAAGAGAGATGCTGCAGTACAGGTAGAGAGAGATGCAGCAGTACAGGTACAGGTGCAGCAGTACAGGTAGAGAGAGAGATGCAGCAGTACAGGTAGAGAGAGAGAGAGATGCAGCAGTACAGGTAGAGAGAGATGCAGCAGTACAGGTAGAGAGAGATGCAGCAGTACAGGTAGAGAGAGGAGATGCAGCAGTACAGGTAGAGAGAGAGATGCAGCAGTAGAGAGAGAGAGAGAAGAGAGATGCAGCAGTACAGGTAGAGAGAGAGAGAGATGCAGCAGTACAGGTAGAGAGAGAGAGATGCAGCAGTACAGGTAGAGAGAGAGATGCTGCAGTACAGGTAGAGAGATGCAGCAATACAGGTAGAGAGAGAGAGATGCAGCAGTACAGGTAGAGAGAGAGAGAGATGCAGCAGTACAGGTAGAGAGAGATGCAGCAATACAGGTATAGAGAGAGAGAGATACAGCTGTACAAGTAGAGAGAGAGAGATGCAGCAGTACAGGTAGAGAGATGCAGCAGTACAGGTAGAGAAGAGAGATGCAGCAGTACAGGTAGAGAGAGAGAGATGCAGCAGTACAGGTAGAGAGAGAGAGAGAGAGATGCTGCAGCAGTACAGGTAGAGAGAGAGAGAGAGAGATGCAGCAGTACAGGTAGAGAGAGAGATAGATGCAGCAGTACAGGTAGAGAGAGAGAGAGATGCAGCAATACAGGTAAGAGAGAGAGAGATGCAGTACAGTAGAGGTGCAGCAGTACAGGTGGAGAGAGATGCAGCAGTACAGGTAGAGAGAGAGAGATGAGAGCAGTACAGGTAGAGAGAGAGAGAGAAAGAGAGAGATGCAGCAGTACAGGTAGAGAGAGAGATGCTGCAGTACAGGTAGAGAGAGAGAGATGCAGCAGTACAGGTAGAGAGATAGATGCAGCAGTACAGGTAGAGAGAGAGAGATGCAGCAGTACAGGTAGAGAGAGATGCAGCAGTATAGGTAGAGAGAGAGATGATGCAGTAGGTAGAGAGAGAGAGAGAGATGCAGCAGTACAGGTAGAGAGAGAGAGATGCAGCAGTACAGGTAGAGAGAGAGATGCAGCAGTACAGGTAGAGATGCAGAGAGAGAGAGAGAGATGCTGCAGTACAGGTAGAGAGAGAGATGCAGCAGTACAGGTAGAGAGAGATGCAGCAGTACAGGTAGAGAGAGAGAGAGAGAGCAGCAGATACAGGTACAGGTAGAGAGAGAGAGAGAGATGCTGCAGTACAGGTAGAGAGAAGATGCAGCAGTACAGGTAGAGAGAGATGCAGCAGTACAGGTAGAGAGAGATGCAGCAGTACAGGTAGAGAGAGATGCAGCAGTACAGGTAGAGAAAGAGATAGATGCAGCAGTACAGGTAGAGAGAGATGCAGCAATACAGGTAGAGAGAGCAGCTGTACAAGTAGAGAGAGAGAGAGAGAGATGCAGCAGTACAGGTAGAGATAGAGAGATGCAGCAGTACAGGTAGAGAGAGAGAGAGCAGCAGTACAGGTAGAGAGATAGAGATGCAGCAGTACAGGTAGAGAGAGATGCAGCAGTACAGGTAGAGAGAGAGATGCAGCAGTACAGGTAGAGAGAGAGAGAGATGAGCAGAGACAGGTAGAGAGAGAGAGAGAGAGATGCAGCAGTACAGGTAGAGAGAGAGAGAGATGCAGCAGTACAGGTAGAGAGAGAGAGAGATGTAGCAGTACAGGTAGAGAGAGAGAGAGAGAGAGATGCAGCAGTACAGGTAGAGAGAGATGCAGCAGTACAGGTAGAGAAAGAGAGATGCAGAGAGGTAGATGCAGCAGTACAGGAAGAGAGAGAGAGAGATGCTGCAGTACAGGTAGAGAGAGAGAGAGATGCAGCAGTACAGGGTAGAGAGAGAGAGAGATGCAGCAGTACAGGTAGAGAGAGAGATGCAGCAGTACAGGTAGAGTGAGAGAGATGCAGCAGTACAGGTAGAGAGAGATGCAGCAGTACAGGCAGTAGAGAGAGAGAGCAGCTGCAGTACAGGTAGAGAGAGATGCAGCAGTACAGGTAGAGAGAGAGAGAGATGCAGCAGTGCAGGTATAGCAGAGTAGAGAGAGAGAGAGATGCTGCAGTACAGGTAGAGAGAGAGAGAGAGAGATGCTGCAGTACAGGTAGAGAGAGAGAGATGCAGCAGTACAGGTAGAGAGAGAGATGCTGCAGTACAGGTAGAGAGAGAGAGATGCAGCAATACAGGTAGAGAGAGAGAGAGATGCAGCAGTACAGGTAGAGAGAGAGAGATAGATGCAGCAGTACAGGTAGAGTGAGAGAGATGCAGCAATACAGGTATAGAGAGAGAGAGATACAGCTGTACAAGTAGAGAGAGAGAGAGAGATGCAGCAGTACAGGTAGAGAGAGAGATGTTGCAGTACAGGTAGAGAGAGAGAGATGCAGCAGTACAGGTAGAGAGAGAGATGCAGCAGTACAGGTAGAGAGAGAGAGAGAGAGAGATGCTGCAGTACAGGTAGAGAGAGAGAGATGCAGCAGTACATGTAGAGAGAGAGAGAGATGCAGCAGTACAGGTAGAGAGAGAGATAGATGCAGCAGTACAGGTAGAGTGAGAAGATGCAGCAATACAGGTAGAGAGAGAGATACAGCTGTACAAGTAGAGAGAGAGATGCAGCAGTACAGGTGGAGAGAGATGCAGAAGTACAGGTAGAGAGAGAGAGATAGAGAGAGAGAGATGCTGCAGTACAGGTAGAGAGAGAGAGAGAGAGAAAGAGAGAGATGCAGCAGTACAGGTAGAGAGAGAGAGATGCTGCAGTACAGGTAGAGAGAGAGAGAAAGAGAGAGATGCAGCAGTACAGGTAGAGAGATAGATGCAGCAGTACAGGTAGAGAGAGAGAGATGCAGCAGTACAGGTAGAGAGAGAGATGCAGCAGTACAGGAAGAGAGAGAGAGAGAGAGATGCTGCAGTACAGGTAGAGAGAGAGATGCAGTAATATAGGTAGAGAGAGAGAGATGCAGCAGTACAGGTAGAGAGAGAGAGAGATGCAGCTGTACAGGTAGAGAGAGAGAGATAGATGCAGAAGTACAGGTAGAGAGAGAGAGATAGAGAGAGAGAGATGCTGCAGTACAGGTAGAGAGAGAGATGCAGCAGTACAGGTAGAGAGAGAGATGCAGCAGTGCAGGTAGAGAGAGAGAGAGAGAGAGAGAGATGCTGCAGTACAGGTAGAGAGAGAGAGAGAGAGAGATGCTGCAGTACAGGTAGAGAGAGAGAGATGCAGCAGTACAGGTAGAGAGAGAGAGTTGCTGCAGTACAGGTAGAGAGAGAGAGATGCAGCAATACAGGTAGAGAGAGAGAGAGATGCAGCAGTACAGGTAGAGAAAGAGAGATAGATGCAGCAGTACAGGTAGAGTGAGAGAGATGCAGCAATACAGGTATAGAGAGAGAGAGATACAGCTGTACAAGTAGAGAGAGAGAGAGAGAGGTGCAGCAGTACATGTAGAGATAGAGAGAGAGAGATGCAGCAGTACAGGTAGAGAGAGAGAGATGCAGCAGTACAGGTAGAGAGAGAGAGAGATGCAGCAGTACAGGTAGAGAGAGAGAGATGCAGCAGTTCAGGTAGAGAGATGCAGCAGTACAGGCAGAGAGAGAGATGCATCAGTACATGTGGAGAGAGAGATGCAGCAGTACATGTAGAGATAGAGAGAGAGATGCGGCAGTACAGGTAGAGAGAGATGCATCAGTACAAGTAGAGAGAGAGAGAGAGAGAGAGAGAGAGAGAGATGCAGCAGTACAGGTAGAGAGAGAGATGCAGCAGTACATGGGAGAGAGAGAGATGCTGCAGTACAGGTAGAGAGAGAGATGCTGCAGTACAGGTAGAGAGAGAGATGCAGCAGTACAGGTAGAGAGAGAGAGAGAGAGAGAATGCAGCAGTACAGGTAGAGATAGAGAGAGATAGAGAGATGCAGCAGTACAGGTAGAGAGAGAGAGATGCAGCAGTACAGGTAGAGAGAGAGATGCAGCAGTACAGGTAGAGAGAGAGATGCAGCAGTACAGGTAGAGAGAGAGAGAGAGAGAGAGAGAGAGATGCAGCAGTACAGGTAGAGAGAGAGAGAGATGCAGCAGTACAGGTAGAGAGAGAGATGCAGCAGTACAGGAGAGAGAGAGAGAGAGAGATGCTGCAGTACAGGTAGAGAGAGAGATGCAGTAATATAGGTAGAGAGAGAGAGAGATGCAGCAGTACAGGTAGAGAGAGAGATAGATGCATCAGTACAGGTAGAGTGAGAGAGATGCATCAATACAGTTAGAGAGAGAGAGATACAGCTGTACAAGTAGAGAGAGAAGAAGCAGTACAGGTGGAGAGATATGCAGCAGTACAGGTAGAGAGAGAGGGAGAGATGCAGCAGTACAGGTAGAGAGAGATGCAGCAGTACAGGCAGAGAGAGAGAGGGAGAGATGCAGCAGTACAGGTAGAGAGAGATGCAGCAGTACAGGTAGAGAGAGAGAGAGATGCTGCAGTACAGGTAGAGAGAGATGCAGCAGTACAGGCAGAGAGAGAGAGATGCTGCAGTACAGGTAGAGAGAGATGCATCAGTGCAGGTAGAGAGAGAGAGAGAGAGAGATGCTGCAGTACAGGTAGAGAGAGAGAGAGAGAGAGATGCTGCAGTACAGGTAGAGATAGAGAGATGCAGCAGTACAGGTAGAGAGAGAGATGCTGCAGTCCAGGTAGAGAGAGAGAGAGAGAGAGAGAGAGAGAGAGAGAGATGCAGCAGTACAGGTAGAGAGAGAGAGATGCAGCAGTACAGGTAGAGAGGGAGATGCAGCAGTACAGGTAAGAGAGAGATGCAGCAGTACAGGTAGAGAGAGAGAGAGATGCAGCAGTACAGGTAGAGAGAGATGCAGCAGTACAGGTAGAGAGAGAGAGAGATAGAGAGAGAGATGCTGCAGTACAGGTAGAGAGAGAGAGAGAGAGAAAGAGAGAGATGCAGCAGTACAGGTAGAGATAGAGATGCAGCAGTACAGGTAGAGAAAGAGAGATGCAGCAGTACAGGTAGAGAGAGAGAGAGAGATGCAGCAGTACAGGTAGAGAGAGAGAGATGCAGCAGTACAGGTAGAGAGAGATGCAGCAGTACAGGTAGAGAGAGAGAGAGAGAGATGCTGCAGTACAGGTAGAGAGAGATGCAGTAATATAGGTAGAGAGAGATGCAGCAGTACAGGTAGAGAGAGAGAGATAGATGCAGCAGTACAGGTAGAGTGAGAGAGATGCAGCAATACAGTTAGAGAGAGAGAGATACAGCTGTACAAGTAGAGAGAGATGCAGCAGTACAGGTGGAGAGAGATGCAGCAGTATAGGTAGAGAGAGAGGGAGAGATGCAGCAGTACAGGTAGAGAGAGAGAGAGAGATGCTGCAGTACAGGTAGAGATAGAGAGATGCAGCAGTACAGGTAGAGAGAGAGAGATGCAGCAGTGCAGGTAGAGGAGAGAGATGCTGCAGTACAGGTAGAGAGAGAGAGAGATGCTGCAGTACAGGTAGAGAGAGAGATGCAGCAGTACAGGTAGAGAGAGAGATGCTGCAGTACAGGTAGAGAGAGAGAGATGCAGCAATACAGGTAGAGAGAGAGAGAGAGATGCAGCAGTACAGGTAGAGAGAGAGATAGATGCAGCAGTACAGGTAGAGTGAGAGAGATGCAGCAATACAGTTAGAGAGAGATACAGCTGTACAAGTAGAGAGAGATGCAGCAGTACAGGTGGAGAGAGATGCAGCAGTACAGGTAGAGAGAGAGGGAGAGATGCAGCAGTACAGGTAGAGAGAGATGCAGCAGTACAGGCAGAGAGAGAGAGAGAGATGCTGCAGTACAGATAGAGAGAGAGAGATGCAGCAATACAGGTAGAGAGAGAGAGAGATGCAGCAGTACAGGTAGAGAGAGAGAGATTGATGCAGCAGTACAGGTAGAGTGAGAGAGATGCAGCAATACAGGTAGAGAGAGAGATGCAGCTGTACAGGTAGAGAGAGAGAGAGAGAGATGAAGCAGTACAGGTAGAGAGAAAGAGATGCTGCAGTACAGGTAGAGAGAGAGAGAGCAGTACAGGTAGAGAGAGAGATGCAGCAGTACAGGTAGAGAGAGATGCTGCAGTACAGGTAGAGAGAGAGAGATAGAGCAGTACAGGTCGAGAGAGAGAGATGCGAGAGAGAGAGGTAGAGAGAGAGAGATGCTGCAGTACAGGTAGAGAGAGAGAGAGAGAGAGAGAGAGAGAGAGAGAGAGATGCTGCAGTACAGGTAGAGAGAGAGAGAGAGAGCAGCAGACAGAGAGAGAGAGAGAGAGAGATGCAGCAGTACAGGTAGAGAGAAAGAGATGCTGCAGTACAGGTAGAGAGATAGAGATGCAGCATGACCAATAGAGAGAGAGATAGAGAGAGATGGTGCAGTACAGGTAGAGAGAGAGAGAGAGAAAGAGAGAGAGATGCAGCAGTACAGGTAGAGATAGAGAGAGAGATGCAGCAGTACAGGTAGAAAGAGAGATGCAGCAGTACAGGTAGAGAGAGAGAGATACAGCAGTACAGGTTTAGAGAGAGATGCAGCAATACAGGTAGAGAGAGAGATAGCTTTACAAGTAGAGAGAGATGCAGCAGTACTGGTAGAGAGAGAGAGATGAAGCAGTACAGGTAGAGAGATGCAGCAGTACAGGTAGAGAGAGAGAGATGCAGCAGTACAGTTAGAGAGAGAGAGAGAGATGCAGCATTACAGGTAAAGAGAGAGAGAGATGCAGCAGTACAGGTAGAGAGAGAGAGATGCAGAGAGATGCAGCAGTACAGGTAAAGAGAGAGAGAGATGCAGCAGTACAGGTAGAGAGAGAGAGAGATGCAGAGTACAGGTAGAGAGAGAGATGCAGTACAGGTAGAGAGAGAGAGAGATGCAGCAGTACAGGTAGAGAGAGAGATGCAGCAGTACAGGTAGAGAGAGAGAGAGATGCAGCAGTACAGGTACAGAGAGAGATGCAGCAGTACAGGTACAGAGAGAGAGAGAGATGCAGCAGTACAGGTAGAGAGAGAGAGGGAGATGCAGCAGTACAGGTAGAGAGAGAGAGAGATGCAGCAGTACAGGTAGAGAGAGAGATGCAGCAGTACAGGTAGAGAGAGAGATGCAGCAATACAGGTAGAGAGAGATGCAGCAGTACAGGTAGAGAGAGAGAGATGCAGCAGTACAGGTAGAGAGAGAGAGATGCAGCAGTACAGGTAGAGAGAGAGATGCAGCAGTGCAGGTAGAGAGAGAGAGAGAGAGAGATGCAGCAGAGTGAGAGAGATGCAGCAGTACAGGTAGAGAGAGAGATAGAGATGCAGCAGCTGCAGTACAGGTAGAGAGAGATGCAGCAGTACAGGTAGAGAGAGAGAGATGCAGCAGTACAGGAGAGATGCAGCAGTACAGGTAGAGATGCTGCAGTACAGGTAGAGAGAGAGATGCAGCAGTACAGGTAGAGAGAGAGAGATGCAGCAGTACAGGTAGAGAGAGAGATGCAGCAGTACAGGTAGAGAGAGAGATGCAGCAGTACAGGTAGAGAGAGAGAGATGCAGCAATACAGGTAGAGATAGAGAGAGCGAGAGAGAGAGAGAGAGAGAGATGCTGCAGTACAGGTAGAGAGAGAGAGAGAGAGAGAGAGAGAGAGAGAGAGAGAGAGATGCAGCAGTACAGGTAGAGAGAGAGAGAGAGAGAGAGATGCAGCAGTACAGGTAGAGAGAAAGAGATGCTGCAGTACAGGTAGAGAGAGAGATGCAGCAGGACCAATAGAGAGAGATAGAGAGAGATGGTGCAGTACAGGTAGAGAGAGAGAGAGAGAAAGAAAGAGATGCAGCAGTACAGGTAGAGAGAGATGCAGCAGTACAGGTAGAGAAAGAGAGATGCAGCAGTACAGGTAGAGAGAGCAGTACAGGTTTAGAGAGAGAGATGCAGCAATACAGGTAGAGAGAGAGATACAGCTGTACAAGTAGAGAGAGATGCAGCAGTACTGGTAGAGAGAGAGATGCAGCAGTACAGGTAGAGAGAGAGAGATGCAGCAGTACAGGTAGAGAGAGAGATGCAGCAGTACAGGTAGAGAGAGAGAGCAGCAGTACAGGTAGAGAGATGCAGCAGTACAGGTAAAGAGAGAGAGAGAGATGCAGCAGTACAGCTAGAGAGAGAGATGCAGCAGTACAGGTAGAGAGAGAGAGAGATGCAGCAGTACAGGTAGAGAGAGAGAGATGCTGCAGTACAGGTAGAGAGATAGAGATGCAGCATGACCAATAGAGAGAGATAAGAGAGATGCAGCAGTACAGGTAGAGAGAGAGAGAGATGCAGCAGTACAGGTAGAGATAGAGAGAGATGCAGCAGTACAGGTAGAAAGAGAGATGCAGCAGTACAGGTAGAGAGAGAGATACAGCAGTACAGGTTTAGAGAGAGAGATGCAGCAATACAGGTAGAGAGAGAGACAAGTAGAGAGATGCAGCAGTACTGGTAGAGAGAGAGAGAGATGAAGCAGTACAGGTAGAGAGAGATGCAGCAGTACAGGTAGAGAGAGAGAGATGCAGCAGTACAGTTAGAGAGTGAGAGAGAGAGAGATGCAGCATTACAGGTAAAGAGAGAGAGAGAGAGATGCAGCAGTACAGGTAGAGAGAGAGATGCAGCAGTACAGGTAGAGAGAGATGCAGCAATACAGGTAAGAGAGAGAGAGATGCAGCAGTACAGGTAGAGAGAGAGAGATGCAGCAGTACAGGTAGAGAGAGAGAGATGCAGCAGTACAGGTAGAGAGAGAGAGAGATGCAGCAGTACAGGTAGAGATAGAGAGAGAGAGAGAGATGCAGCAGTACAGGTAGAGAGAGAGATGCAGCAGTACAGGTAGAGAGAGAGAGAGATGCAGCAGTACAGGTAGAGAGAGAGAGATGCAGCAGTACAGGTAGAGAGAGAGAGAGATGCAGCAGTACAGGTAGAGAGAGAGATGCAGCAGTACAGGTAGAGAGAGATGCAGCAGTACAGGTAGAGAGAGATGCAGCAGTACAGGTAGAGAGAGATGCAGCAGTACAGGTAGAGAGAGAGAGATGCAGCAGTACAGGTAGAGAGAGATGCAGCAGTGCAGGTAGAGAGAGAGAGAGAGAGAGATGCAGCAATACAGGTAGAGAGAGAGATGAGCAGGCAGGTAGTACAGGTAGAGAGAGAGATGCTGCAGTACAGGTAGAGAGAGATGCAGCAGTACAGGTAGAGAGAGATGCAGCAGTACAGGTAGAGAGAGAGAGAGATGCAGCAGTACAGGTAGAGAGAAAGAGATGCAGCAGTACAGGTAGAGAGAGAGATGCAGCAGTACAGGTAGAGAGAGATGCAGCAGTACAGGTAGAGAGAGAGATGCAGCAGTACAGGTAGAGAGAGAGAGATGCAGCAGTACAGGTAGAGAGAGATGCAGCAGTACAGGTAGAGAGAGAGAGAGCAGCAGTACAGGTAGAGAGAGAGAGAGAGATAGATGCTGCAGTACAGGTAGAGAGAGAGAGAGAGAGAGAGAGATGCAGCAGTACAGGTAGAGAGAGAGAGATGCAGCAGTACAGGTAGAGATAGAGATGCAGCAGTACAATAGAGAGAGAGATGCAGCAGTACAGGTAGAGAGAGAGAGAGAGAGATGCAGCAGTACAGGTAGAGAGAGATGCAGCAGTACAGGTAGAGAGAGAGATGCAGCAGTACAGGTAGAGAGAGAGAGATGCAGCAGTACAGGTTTAGAGAGAGAGATGCAGCAATACAGGTAGAGAGAGAGAGCAGCTGTACAGTAGAGAGAGATGCAGCAGTACTGGTAGAGAGAGAGAGATGCAGCAGTACAGGTAGAGAGAGAGAGATGCAGCAGTACAGGTAGAGAGAGAGCAGCAGTACAGGTAGAGATGCAGCAGTACAGGTAGAGAGAGAGAGATGAGATGCAGCAGTACAGGTAGAGAGAGAGATGCAGCAATACAGGTAGAGAGAGAGAGAGAGATGCAGCAGTACAGCTAGAGAGAGAGAGAGAGAGAGATGCAGCAGTACAGGTAGAGAGAGAGAGATGCAGCAGTACAGGTAGTGAGAGAGATGCAGCATTACAGGTAGAGAGAGAGAGAGATGCAGCAGTACAGGTAGAGAGAGAGATGCAGCAGTACAGGTAGAGAGAGATGCAGCAGTACAGGTAAGAGAGAGAGAGAGATGCAGCAGTACAGGTAGAGAGAGAGAGAGAGATGCAGCAGTACAGGTAGAGAGAGAGAGATGCAGCAGTACAGGTAGAGAGATAGAGATGCAGCAGTACCAATAGAGAGAGAGAGAGATGATGCAGTACAGGTAGAGAGAGAGAGAGAGATGCAGCAGTACAGGTAGAGATAGAGAGAGAGATGCAGCAGTACAGGTAGAGAGAGATGCAGAGTACAGGTAGAGAGTACAGGTAGAGAGAGTAGAGAGAGATGCAGCAGTACAGGTAGAGAGAGAGAGATACAGCTTTACAAGTAGAGAGAGAGATGCAGCAGTACTGGTAGAGAGAGAGAGATGCAGCAGTACAGGTAGAGAGAGAGGTAGAGAGAGAGATGCAGCAGTACAGTTAGAGAGTGAGAGAGAGAGAGATGCAGCAGTACAGGTAGAGAGAGAGAGAGATGCAGCAGTACAGGTAGAGAGAGATGCAGCAGTACAGGTAGAGAGATGCAGCAGTACAGGTAGAGAGAGAGAGAGATGCAGCAGTACAGGTAGAGAGAGAGATATGCAGTACAGGTAGAGAGAGAGAGATGCAGCAGTACAGGTAGAGAGAGATGCAGCAGTACAGGTAGAGAGAGAGCAGTACAGGTAGAGAGAGAGAGAGATGCTGCAGTACAGGTAGAGAGAGAGATGCAGCAGTACAGGTAGAGAGAGAGAGATGCAGCAGTACAGGTAGAGAGAGAGAGAGATGCAGCAGTACAGGTAGAGAGATGCAGCAGTACAGGTAGAGAGAGATGCAGCAGTACAGGTAGAGAGAGATGCAGCAATACAGGTAGAGAGAGATGCAGCAGTACAGGTAGAGAGAGAGATGCAGCAGTACAGGTAGAGAGATGCAGCAGTACAGGTAGAGAGAGATGCAGCAGTACAGGTAGAGAGAGAGAGAGATGCAGCAGTACAGGTAGTGAGAGAGATGCAGCAGTACAGGTAGAGAGAGAGATGCAGCAGTACAGGTAGAGAGAGAGATGCAGCAGTACAGGTAGAGAGAAGAGATGCAGCAGTACAGGTAGAGAGAGAGACAACAGTACTGAGAGAGAGAGGGAGATGCAGCAGTACAGGTAGAGAGAGAGATGCAGCAGTACAGGTAGAGAGAGAGAGATGCAGCAGTACAGGTAGAGAGAGAGAGATGCAGCAGCACAGGTAGAGAGAGTAGAGAGAGAGAGAGAGAGAGAGATGCTGCAGTACAGGTAGAGAGAGAGATGCAGCAGAGAGAGAGAGAGAGAGAGAGAGAGATGCTGCAGTACAGGTAGAGAGAGAGAGATGCAGCAGTACAGGTAGAGAGAAAGAGATGCTGCAGTACAGGTAGAGAGATAGAGATGCAGCAGGACCAATAGAGAGAGAGATGCAGAGATGGTGCAGTACAGGTAGAGAGAGAGAGATGCAGCAGTACAGGTAGAGAGATGAAGCAGTACAGGTAGAGAAGAGATGCAGCAGTACAGGTAGAGAGAGAGATGCAGCAGTACAGGTAGAGAGAGAGATGCAGCAATACAGGTAGAGAGAGAGAGAGATGCAGCAGTACAGGTAGAGAGAGAGAGCAGCAGTACTGGTAGAGAGAGAGAGAGATGCAGCAGTACAGGTAGAGAGAGAGAGATGCAGCAGTACAGGTAGAGAGAGAGATGCAGCAGTACAGGTAGAGAGAGAGATGCAGCAGTACAGGTAGAGAGAGATGCAGCAATACAGGTAGAGAGAGATGCAGCAGTACAGGTAGAGAGAGAGAGATGCAGCAGTACAGGTAGAGAGAGATGCAGCAGTACAGGTAGAGAGAAGAGATGCAGCAGTGCAGGTAGTAGAGAGAGAGAGATGCAGCAATACAGGTAGAGAGAGATGCAGAGACAGGTAGAGAGAGAGATGCAGCAGTACAGGTAGAGAGAGAGAGAGATGCAGCAGTACAGGTAGAGAGAAAGAGATGCTGCAGACAGGTAGAGAGAGAGATGCAGCAGTACAGGTAGAGAGAGAGATGCAGCAGTACAGGTAGAGAGAGATGATGCAGTACAGGTAGAGTACAGAGAGATGCAGAGTACAGGTAGAGAGAGAGCAGCAGTACAGGTAGAGAGAGAGAGAGAGAGAGCAGGTAGAGAGAGATGCACAGGTAGAGAGAGAGAGATAGAGAGAGAGAGAGAGAGAGAGAGAGATGCTGCAGTACAGGTAGAGAGTAGAGAGAGAGAGAGAGATGCAGCAGTACAGGTAGAGAGAGAGATGCAGCAGTACAGGTAGAGAGAGAGATGCAGCAGTACAGGTAGAGAGAGAGAGAGAGAGACAGGATGCAGAGACAGGTAGAGAGAGATGCAGCAGTACAGGTAGAGAGAAAGAGATGCAGCAGTACAGGTAGAGAGAGAGAGATGCAGCAGTACAGGTAGAGAGAGAGATGCAGCAGTACAGGTAGAGAGAGAGAGATGCAGCAGTACAGGAGAGAGATGCAGCAGTACAGGTAGAGAGAGAGAGTACAGTACAGAGAGAGAGAGATGCAGCAGTACAGGTAGAGAGAGAGAGAGATGCAGCAGTACAGGTAGAGAGAGATGCAGCAGTACAGGTAGAGAGAGAGATGCAGCAGTACAGGTAGAGAGAGAGAGATGCAGCAGTACAGGTAGAGAGAGAGATGCAGCAGTACAGGTAGAGAGAGAGAGATGCAGCAGTACAGGTAGAGAGAGAGAGATGCAGCAGTACAGGTAGAGAGAGAGATGCAGCAGTACAGGTAGAGAGAGAGAGATACAGCAGTACAGAGAGAGAGAGAGAGATATGCAGCAGTACAGGTAGAGAGAGAGAGAGCAGCAGACAGGTAGAGAGAGAGATGCAGCAGTACAGGTAGAGAGAGATGCAGCAGATACAGGTACAGAGAGAGAGAGAGAGAGATGCAGCAGTACAGGTAGAGAGAGAGATGCAGCAGTACAGGTAGAGAGAGAGAGAGACAGAGAGAGAGATGCAGCAGTACAGGTAGAGAGAGAGAGATGCAGCAGTACAGGTAGAGAGAGAGAGAGATGCAGCAGTACAGGTAGAGAGATGCAGCAGTACAGGTAGAGAGAGAGAGAGAGAGAGATGCAGCAGTACAGTACAGAGAGAGAGAGAGATGCAGCAGTACAGGTAGAGAGAGAGAGAGATGCAGAGAGAGAGAGAGATGCTGCAGTACAGGTAGAGAGAGAGATGCAGCAGTACAGGTAGAGAGAGAGATGCAGCAGTACAGGTAGAGAGAGAGATGCTGCGGTACAGGTAGAGAGAGAGAGAGAGATGCAGCAGTACAGGTAGAGAGAGAGAGATGCAGCAGTACAGGTAGAGAGAGAGAGAGAGAGAGAGAGAGATGCAGCAGTACAGGTAGAGAGAGAGAGATGCAGCAGTACAGGAGAGAGAGAGAGAGATGCAGCAGTACAGGTAGAGAGAGAGATGAGAGTAGGTAGAGAGAGAGATGCAGCAGTACAGGTAGAGAGAGAGAGAGATGCAGCAGTACAGGTAGAGAGAGAGAGAGATGCAGCAGTACAGGTAGAGAGAGAGAGAGACAGGTAGAGAGAGCTGCAGTACAGGTGAGAGAGAGTAGAGAGAGAGAGAGAGATGCAGCAGTACAGGTAGAGAGAGATGCAGCAGTACAGGTAGAGAGAGAGAGAGAGAGAGAGAGATGCAGCAGTACAGGAGAGAGAGAGAGAGAGAGAGATGCAGCAGTACAGGTAGAGAGAGAGAGAGATGCAGCAGTACAGGTAGAGAGAGATGCAGCAGTACAGGTAGAGAGAGATGCAGCAGTACAGGTAGAGAGAGAGATGCAGCAGTACAGGTAGAGAGAGAGAGATGCAGCAGTACAGGTAGAGAGAGAGAGAGATGCAGTACAGGTAGAGAGAGATGCAGCAGTACAGGTAGAGAGAGAGATGCAGCAGTACAGGTAGAGAGAGAGAGAGTGATGCAGCAGTACAGGTAGAGAGAGATGCAGCAGTACAGGTAGAGAGAGAGATGCAGCAGTACAGGTAGAGAGAGAGATGCAGCAGTACAGGTAGAGAGAGAGATGCAGCAGTACAGGTAGAGAGAGAGAGAGATAGAGAGAGAGATGCAGTACAGTACAGGTAGAGAGAGATGCAGCAGTACAGGTAGAGAGAGAGATGCAGCAGTACAGGTAGAGAGAGAGATGCAGCAGTACAGGTAGAGAGAGATGCAGCAGTACAGGTAGAGAGAGATGCAGCAGTACAGGTAGAGAGAGAGAGAGCAGCAGTACAGGTAGAGAGAGAGATAGCAGTACAGGTAGAGAGAGAGATGCAGCAGTACAGGTAGAGAGAGAGAGAGATGCAGCAGTACAGGTAGAGAGAGAGAGATGCAGCAGTACAGGTAGAGAGAGAGAGATGCAGCAGTACAGGTAGAGAGAGAGAGATGCAGCAGTACAGGTAGAGAGAGAGATGAGAGTACAGGTAGAGAGATGCAGCAGTACAGGTAGAGAGAGAGAGAGATGCAGCAGTACAGGTAGAGAGAGAGATGCAGCAGTACAGGTAGAGAGAGAGAGCAGCAGTACAGGTAGAGAGAGAGATGCAGCAGTACAGGTAGAGAGAGAGAGAGATGCAGTACAGTACAGGTAGAGAGAGAGAGAGAGATGCAGCAGTACAGGGAGAGAGAGATGCAGAGAGAGAGATGCAGCAGTACAGGTAGAGAGAGAGAGATAGATGCAGCAGTACAGGTAGAGAAGAGAGAGAGATGCAGCAGTACAGGTAGAGAGATGCAGCAGTACAGGTAGAGAGAGAGATGCAGCAGTACAGGTAGAGAGAGAGAGAGAGAGAGAGAGATGCTGCAGTACAGGTAGAGAGAGAGAGAGAGAGATGCAGCAGTACAGGTAGAGAGAGAGAGATGCAGCAGTACAGGTAGAGAGAGAGATGCAGCAGTACAGGTACAGGTAGAGAGAGAGAGAGAGAGATGCAGCAGTACAGGTAGAGAGAGAGAGAGAGAGAGAGAGAGATGCAGCAGTACAGGTAGAGAGAGAGAGAGAGAGAGATGCAGCAGTACAGGTAGAGAGAGAGAGATGCAGCAGTACAGGTAGAGAGAGAGAGATGCAGCAGTACAGGTAGAGAGAGAGAGAGAGATGCAGCAGTACAGGTAGAGAGAGAGAGAGCAGCAGTACAGGTAGAGAGAGAGAGATGCAGCAGTACAGGTAGAGAGAGAGATGCAGCAGTACAGGTAGAGAGAGATGAGATGCAGCAGTACAGGTAGAGAGAGAGAGAGATGCAGCAGTACAGGTAGAGAGAGAGAGATGCAGCAGTACAGGTAGAGAGAAGAGAAGCAGTACAGGAGAGAGAGATGCAGCAGTACAGGTAGAGAGAGAGATGCAGCAGTACAGGTAGAGAGAGAGAGAGATGCAGCAGTACAGGTAGAGATGAGAGAGAGAGAGATGCAGCAGTACAGGTAGAAGAGAGAGATGCAGCAGTACAGGTAGAGAGAGAGATGCAGCAGTACAGGTAGAGAGAGAGAGATGCAGCAGTACATGTAGAGAGAGAGATAGAGAGAGAGAGATGCTGCAGTACATGTAGAGAGAGAGAGAGATGCAGCAGTACAGGTAGAGAGAGAGAGATGCAGCAGTACAGGTAGAGAGAGAGAGATGCAGAAGTACAGGTAGAGAGAGAAGATGCAGCAGTACAGGTAGAGAGAGATAGATGCAGCAGTACAGGTAGAGTGAGAGAGATGCAGCAATGCAGGTAGAGACAGGTAGAGCTGTACAAGTAGAGAGAGAGAGGCAGCAGTAAGGTAGAGAGAGAGAGATGAAGCAGTACAGGTAGAGAGAGATAGAGAGAGAGAGAGAGGCAGCAGTACAGGTAGAGAGAGAGAGAGATGCAGCAGTACAGGTAGAGAGAGAGGGAGATGCTGCAGTACAGGTTGAGAGAGAGATGCAGCAGTACAGGTAGAGAGAGAGAGATGCAGCAGTACAGGTAGAGAGAGAGATAGATGCAGCAGTACAGGTAGAGAGAGAGAGAGATAGAGAGAGAGAGATGCTGCAGTACAGGTAGAGAGAGAGAGAGAGAGATGCAGCAGTACAGGTAGAGAGAGAGAGAGAGAGATGCAGCAGTACAGGTAGAGAGAGAGAGATACTGCAGTACAGGTAGAGAGAGATGAGCAGTACAGGTAGTACAGGTAGAGAGAGAGAGATGCAGCAGTACAGGTAGAGAGAGAGAGAGCAGTACAGGTAGAGAGAGAGAGAGATAGATGCAGCAGTACAGGTAGAGAGAGAGATGCAGCAGTACATGTAGAGAGAGAGAGAGAGAGAGATGCAGCAGCACAGGTAGAGAGAGAGATGCAGTACAGGTAGAGAGAGAGATGCAACAGTACTGGTAGAGAGAGAGGAGATGCAGCAGTACAGGTAGAGAGAGAGATGGTACAGGTAGAGAGAGAGATGCAGCAGTACAGGTAGAGAGAGAGAGATGATGCAGCAATACAGGTAGAGAGAGAGAGGCAGCAGTACAGGTAGAGAGAGAGAGAGATGCAGCAGTAAGCAGGTAGAGAGAGATGCAGCAGTACAGGTAGAGAGAGAGATGCAGTACAGTTACAGAGAGAGAGATGCAGCAGTACTGGTAGAGAGAGAGAGAGAGATGCAGCAGTACAGGTAGAGAGAGAGAGGGGCAGCATTACTGGTAGAGAGAGAGATGCAGCAGTACAGGTAGAGAGAGATGCAGAAGTACAGGTAGAGAGAGAGAGATGCAGCAGTACAGTTAGAGAGAGAGAGAGAGAGAGAGATGCAGCAGTACAGGTAAAGAGAGAGAGAGAGAGATGCAGCAGTACATTTAGAGAGAGAGAGATGCAGCAGTACATGTAGAGAGAGAGAGAGATGCAGCAGTACAGGTCAAGAGAGAGAGAGAGAGAGATGCAGCAGTACAGGTAGAGAGAGAGAGATGCAACAGTACTGGTAGAGAGAGAGAGGGAGATGCAGCAGTACAGGGAGAGAGAGAAAGAGAGAAGGATGCAGCAGTACAGGTAGAGAGAGAGAGATGCAGCAGTACAGGTAGAGAGAGAGAGAGCGTCAGACAGGTAGAGAGAGAGAGAGATGCAGCAGTACAGGTAGAGAGAGAGAGCAGCAGCGGTAGAGATGCAGCAGTACAGAGAGAGAGAGAGAGAGATGCAGCAGTACATTACTGGTAGAGAGAGAGAGAGATGCAGCAGTACAGGTAGAGAGAGAGAGATGAAAAGAGATGCAGCAGTACAGGTAGAGTGAGAGAGATGCAGCAATACAGGTAGAGAGAGAGAGAGAGATACAGCTGTACAAGTAGAGAGAGAGAGGCAGCAGTACTGGTAGAGAGAGAGAGATGAAGCAGTACAGGTAGAGAGAGATGCAGAAGTACAGGTAGAGAGAAGAGAGAGATGCAGCAGCACAGTTAGAGAGGAGAGAGAGAGATGCAGCAGTACAGGTAGAGAGAGAGAGATACAGCTGTACAAGTAGAGAGATAGATGCAGCAGTACAGGTAGAGAGAGAGATGCAGCAGTACAGGTACAGGTGCAGAGAGGTAGAGAGAGAGTGATGCAGCAGTACAGGTAGAGAGAGAGAGAGAGAGAGAGAGAGATGCAGCAGTACAGGTAGAGAGAAGAGAGATGCAGCAGTACAGGTAGAGAGAGAGAGAGACAGATGTAGAGAGAGAGATGCAGCAGTACAGGTAGAGAGAGAGAGAGAGAGATGCAGCAGTACAGGTAGAGAGAGATGCAACAGTACTGGTAGAGAGAGAGAGAGATGCAGCAGTACAGGGAGAGAGAGAAAGAGAGAAGGATGCAGCAGTACAGGTAGAGAGAGAGAGATGCAGCAGTACAGGTAGAGAGAGAGAGAGATGCGTCAGTACAGGTAGAGAGAGAGAGAGCGATGCAGCAGTACAGGTAAAGAGAGAGATAAAGCAGTACTGGTAGAGAGAGATGCGTACAGTAAAGGTAGAGAAAGAGAGAAATGCAGCAGTACAGGTAGAGAGAGATGCAACATTACTGGTACAGAGAGAGAGGGAGATGCAGCAGTACAGGTAGAGAGAGATGCAGCAGTACAGGCAGAGAGAGAGAGATGCGTCAGTACAGGTAGAGAGAGAGAGAGCGATGCATTAGTACAGGTAGAGAGAGAGAGAAATGCAGCAGTACAGGTAGAGAGAGATGCAACAGTACTGGTAGAGAGAGAGAGGGAGATGCAGCAGTACAGGTAGAGAGAGAGAGATGCAGCAGTACAGTTAGAGAAAGATGCAGCAGCACAGGTAGAGAGAGAGAGAGAGAGAGATGCAGCAGTACAGGTAGAGATGGAGAGAGAGAGAGAGAGAGAGAGAGATGCAGCATTACAGGTAGAGAGAGAGAGAGATGCAGCAGTACAGGTAGAGAGAGATGCAGCAGTACAGAGAGAGAGAGATGCAGCAGTACAGGTAGAGAGATAGATGCAGCAGTACAGTTAGAGTGAGATGCAGCAATACAGGTAGAGAGAGAGAGATACAGCTGGTACAAGTAGAGAGAGAGAGAGCAGCAGTACTGGTAGAGAGAGATGCAGCAGTACAGGTAGAGAGAGATGCAGAAGTACAGGTAGAGAGAGATGCAGCAGTACAGTTAGAGAAAGAGAGAGAGAGAGAGAGATGCAGCAGTACAGGTAGAGAGAGAGAGCAGTACAGGCAGAGAGAGAGACATTTAGAGTACAGGTAGAGAGAGAGAGAGATGCAGCAGTACAGGTAGAGAGAGAGAGAAATGCAGCAGTACAGGTAGAGAGAGAGATGCAGTACAGGCAGAGAGAGAGAGAGATGCGTCAGTACAGGTAGAGAGAAAGAGAGAGATGCAGCAGTACAGGTAGAGAGAGATAGATGCAGCAGTACAGATAGAGTGAGAGAGATGCAGCAATACAGGTAGAGAGAGAGAGATACAGCTGTACAAGTAGAGAGAGAGAGGCAGCAGTACTGGTAGAGAGAGAGAGATGCAGCAGTACAGGTAGAGAGAGATGCAGAAGTACAGGTAGAGAGAGAGAGAGATGCAGCAGTACAGTTAGAGAGAGAGAGAGAGAGAGCAGTACAGGTAAAGAGAGAGAGAGAGATGCAGCAGTACAGGTAGAGAGAGAGATGCAGCAGTACATGTAGAGAGAGAGAGATGCAGCAGTACAGGTCAGAGAGAGATGCAGCAGTACAGGTAGAGAGAGATGCAGAAGTCAGGCAGAGAGAGAGAGAGATGCAGCAGTACAGGTAGAGAGAGAGAGAAAGAGAGAGAGAGATGCAGCAGTACAGGTAGAGAGAGATGCAGCAGTACAGCAGCAGCAGTACAGGTAGAGAGAGAGATGCAGCAGTACAGGTAGAGAGAGAGAAATGCAGCAGTACAGGTAGAGAGAGAGACAACAGTACTGGTAGAGAGAGAGGGAGATGCAGCAGTACAGGTAGAGAGAGAGAGATGCAGCAGTACAGGTAGAGAGAGAGAGAGAGAGAGATGCAGCAGTACAGGTAGAGAGAGAGAGAGATGCAGCAGTACAGGTAGAGAGAGAGAGAGAGAGAGCAGTACAGGTAGAGATGCAGCAGGTAGAGATACAGCAGTACAGGTAGAGAGAGAGATGCAGCAGTACAGGTAGAGAGAGAGAGAGATGCAGCAGTACAGGTAGAGAGAGAGAGAGATGCAGCAGTACAGGTAGAGAGAGAGATGCAGCAGTACAGGTAGAGAGAGATGCAGAGTACAGAGAGTAGCAGGTAGAGAGAGAGAGATGCAGCAGTACAGGTAGAGAGAGAGAGAGAGAGAGAGAGATGCAGCAGTACAGGTAGAGATGGAGAGAGAGAGATGCAGCAGTACAGGTAGAGAGAGAGAGAGAGATGCAGCAATACAGGTAGAGAGAGATACAGCTGTACTAGTAGAGAGAGAGATGCAGCAGTACAGGTAGAGAGAGAGAGATGCTGCAGTACATGTAGAGTGAGAGAGAGAGAGATGCAGCAGTACATGGAGAGAGAGAGATGCAGCAGTACAGGTAGAGAGAGATGCAACAGTACAGGTAGAGAGAGAGGGAGATGCAGCAGTACAGGTAGAGAGATAGATGCAGAGTACAGGTAGAGTGAGAGAGATGCAGCAATACAGGTAGAGAGAGATACAGCTGTACAAGTAGAGAGAGAGGCAGCAGTACTGGTAGAGAGAGAGAGATGCAGCAGTACAGGTAGAGAGAGATGCAGAAGTACAGGTAGAGAGAGAGAGAGATGCAGCAGTACAGTTAGAGAAAGAGCGAGAGAGAGAGAGATGCAGCAGTACAGGTAGAGAGAGATGCAGCAGTACAGGCAGAGAGAGAGCAGTAGTACAGGTAGAGAGAGAGAGATGCAGCAGTACAGGTAGAGAGAGAGAGAAATGCAGAGGTAGAGAGATGCAGCAGTACAGGCAGAGAGAGATGCAGCAGTACAGGTAGAGAGAAGAGAGAGATGCAGCAGTACAGGTAGAGAGAGATAGATGCAGCAGTACAGTTAGAGAGAGAGATGCAGCAATACAGAGAGAGAGATAGCAGGTAGTAGAGAGAGAGAGAGATGCAGCAGTACAGGTAGAGAGAGAGAGATGCAGCAGTACAGGTAGAGAGAGAGATGCAGAATACAGGTAGAGAGAGAGAGAGATGCAGCAGTACAGGAGAGAGAGACAGAGAGAGAGAGAGATGCAGCAGTACAGGTAAAGAGAGAGAGAGAGAGAAGATGCAGCAGTACAGAGAGAGAGATGCAGCAGTACAGGTAGAGAGAGATAGATGCAGCAGTACAGGTAGAGAGAGAGAGATGCAGCAGTACAGGTAGAGAGAGATGCAGAAGTACAGGTAGCGAGAGAGAGAGATGCAGCAGTACAGTTAGAGAGAGAGAGAAAGAGAGAGAGAGATGCAGCAGTACAGGTAGAGAGATGCAGCAGTACAGGCAGAGAGAGATAGATGCAGTCAGTACAGGTAGAGAGAGATAGATGCAGCAATACAGGTAGAGAGAGAGAGAGAAATGCAGCAGTACAGGTAGAGAGAGAGACAACAGTACTGGTAGAGAGAGAGGGAGATGCAGCAGTACAGGTAGAGAGAGAGAGAGAAAGAGATGCAGCAGTACAGGTAGAGAGAGAGAGAGAGAGAGAGATGCAGAAGTACAGGTAGAGAGAGATGCAGCAGTACAGGTAGAGAGAGAGAGAGAGAGAGAGAGAGAGAGAGAGAGAGAGAGAGAGAGATGCAGCAGTACAGGTAGAGATGGAGAGAGAGAGAGATGCAGCAGTACAGGTAGAGAGAGAGAGAGAGATGCAGCAATACAGGTAGAGAGAGATACAGCTGTACTAGTAGAGAGAGAGATGCAGCAGTACAGGTAGAGAGAGAGATGCTGCAGTACAGGTAGAGAGAAAAGATGCAGCAACAGGTAGAGAGAGAGAAATGCAGCAGTACAGGTAGAGAGAGATGCAATCAGTACTGGTAGAGAGAGAGGAGATGCAGCAGTACAGGTAGAGAAGATAGATGCAGCTACAGGTAGAGAGAGAGAAGAGAACAAGAGAGATAGAGAGAGAGAGAGAGATGCAGCAGTACAGGTAGAGATGAGATTATGCAGCAGTACAGGTAGAGAGAGAGAGAGAGATGCAGCAATACAGGTAGAGAAGACAGCTGTACTAGTAGAGAGAGATGCAGCAGTACAGGTAGAGAGAGAGAGATGCTGCAGTACAAAAAGAGAGAAGAGAGATGCAGAAAGGTAGAGAGAGAGAGAGATGCAGCAGTACAGTTAGAGAGATGCAACAGAGAGAGAGAGAGAGATGCAGCAGTACAGGTGGAGAGATTGATGCAGCAGTACAGGTAGAGAACGAGAGATGCAGTACAGGTAGAGAGAGAGAGAAGCGTACAAGTAGAGTACAGGTAGAGAGAGAGATGCAGCAGTACAGGTAGAGAGAGATGCAAAGTACAGGTAGAGAGAAGAGAGATGCAGCAGTACAGTTAGAGAGAGAGAGAGAAGATGCAGGTACAGGTAGAAAGATGACAGTACAGGTAGAGAGAGAGAGATGCGTCAGTACAGGTAGACTAAGCGATGCAGCAGTACAGGTAGAGAGAGAGAGAGAAATGCAGCAGTACAGGTAGATGAGAGAGACAATGTACTGGTAGAGAGAGAGGGAGAAAGAGATGCAGCAGTACAGGTAGAGAGAGAGAGAGAGAGAGAGATGCAGCAGTACAGGTAGAGAGAGAGAGAGAGAGAGAGAACAGCAGTACAGGTAGAGATGGAGAGAGAGAGAGATGCAGCAGTACAGGTAGAGAGAGAGAGATGCAGCAATACAGGTAGAGAGAGAGATACAGCTGTACTAGTAGAGAGAGAGATGCAGCAGTACAGGTAGAGAGAGAGAGATGCTGCAGTACAGGTAGAGAGAGAGAGAGAGATAGATGCAGCAGTACATTTTTAGAGAGAGAGAGATGCAGCAGTACATGTAGAGAGAGAGAGAGAGAGATGCAGCAGCACAGGTAGAGAGAGAGAGAGATGCAGCAGTACAGGTAGAGAGAGAGATGCAACAGTACTGGTAGAGAGAGAGGGAGATGCAGCAGTACAGGTAGAGAGAGATAGATGCAGCAGTACAGGTAGAGTGAGAGAGATGCAGCAATACAGGTAGAGAGAGAGAGAGAGATAGCTGTACAAGTAGAGAGAGAGATGCAGTACTGGTAGAGAGAGAGAGAGATGCTTCAGTACAGGTAGATATCAGAAGTACAGAGACTGGCGCGGGCACTAGAGAGAGAGAGATGCTGCAGCACAGGTAGAGAGAGAGATACAGCTGTACAAGTAGAGAGAGAGGCAGCAGTACTGGTAGAGAGAGAGAGATGCAGCAGTACAGGTAGAGAGAGATGCAGAAGTACAGGTAGAGAGAGAGAGATGCAGCAGTAGAGTTAGAGAGAGAGAGAGAGAGAGATACAGCTGTACAAGTTAGAGAGAGAGTCCTTCTGTCCCTGCCACAGCAGTACTTAGAGAGAGAGATGAAGCAGTCAGGTAGAGAGATCAGACCTAGGGAGAGAGATGCAGCAGCAAATCTCAGTAAGACCAAAATTATGGTGTTCCAAAAAAGGTCCAGTCACCAGGACCACAAATACAAATTCCATCTAGACACTGTTGCCCTAGAGCACACAAAAAACTATACATACCTTGGCCTAAACATCAGCGCCACAGGTAACTTCCACAAAGCTGTGAACGATCTGAGAGACAAGGCAAGAAGGGCATTCTATGCCATCAAAAGGAACATAAATTTCAACATACCAATTAGGATTTGGCTAAAAATACTTGAATCAGTCATAGAGCCCATTGCCCTTTATGGTTGTGAGGTCTGGGGTCCGCTCACCAACCAAGACTTCACAAAATGGGACAAACACCAAATTGAGACTCTGCACGCAGAATTCTGCAAAAATATCCTCAGTGTACAACGTAGAACACCAAATAATGCATGCAGAGCAGAATTAGGCCGATACCCACTAATTATCAAAATCCAGAAAAGAGCAGTTAAATTCTATAACCACCTAAAAGGAAGCGATTCCCAAACCTTCCACAACAAAGCCATCACCTACAGAGAGATGAACCTGGAGAAGAGTCCCTAAGCAAGCTGGTCCTGGGGCTCTGTTCACAAACACACCCTACAGAGCCCCATGACAGCAGCACAATTAGACCCAACAAATCATGAGAAAACAAAAAGATAATTACTTGACACATTGGAAAGAATTAACAAAAACAGAGCAAACTAGAATGCTATTTGGCCCTACACAGAGAGTACACAGCGGCAGAATACCTGACCACTGTGACTGACCCAAAATTAAGGAAAGCTTTGACTATGTACAGACTCAGCGAGCATAGCCTTGCTATTGAGAAAGGCCGCCGTAGGCAGACAGGCTATGTGCTCACTGCCCACAAAATGAGGTGGAAACTGAGCTGCACTTCCTAACCTCCTGCCCAATGTATGACCATATTAGAGAGACATATTTCCCTCAGATTACACAGATCCACAAAGAATTCGAAAACAAATCCAATTTTGAAAAACTCCCATATCTACTGGGTGAAATTCCACAGTGTGCCATCAGAGCAGCAAGATTTGTGACCTGTTGCCACGAGAAAAGGGCAACCAGTGAAGAACACGCACCATTGTAAATACAACACATATCTATGCTTATTTATTTTATCTTGTGTCCTTTACCATTTGCACATTGTAAAAACACTGTATATATATATAATATGACATTTGAAATGTCTTTATTGTTTTGAAACTTCTGTATGTGTGATGTCTACTGTTAATTTTTATTGTTTATTTCACTTTATATATTATATACCTTACTTGCTTTGGCAATGTTAACACATGTTTCCCATGCCAATAAAGCCCCTTGAATTGAATTGAATTGAGAGAGAGATGCAGCAGTACAGGTAAAGAGAGAGAGAGAGAGAGATGCAGCAGTACATTTAGAGAGAGAGAGATGCAGCAGTACATGTAGAGAGAGAGAGAGATGCAGCAGTACAGGTCAAGAGAGAGAGAGAGAGATGCAGCAGTACAGGTAGAGAGAGAGAGAGATGCAACAGTACTGGTAGAGAGAGAGAGGGAGATGCAGCAGTACAGGGAGAGAGAGAAAGAGAGAAGGATGCAGCAGTACAGGTAGAGAGAGAGAGAGATGCAGCAGTACAGGTAGAGAGAGAGAGAGATGCGTCAGTACAGGTAGAGAGAGAGAGCGATGCAGCAGTACAGGTAAAGAGAGAGATAAAGCAGTACTGGTAGAGAGAGATGCAGAAGTACAGGCAGAGAGAGAGAGATGCGTCAGTAAAGGTAGAGAAAGAGAGAAATGCAGCAGTACAGGTAGAGAGAGATGCAACATTACTGGTACAGAGAGAGAGGGAGATGCAGCAGTACAGGTAGAGAGAGAGAGAGAGAAAGGGATGCAGCAGTACAGGTAGAGAGAGATGCAGCAGTACAGGCAGAGAGAGAGAGATGCTGTACAGTACAGAGAGAGAGAGAGATGCAGCAGTACAGGTAGAGAGAGAAGAAATGCAGCAGTACAGGTAGAGAGAGATGCAGCAGTACAGGTAGAGAGAGAGGGAGATGCAGCAGTACAGGTAGAGAGAGAGAGCAGCAGTACAGAGAGAAAGATGCAGCAGTACAGGTAGAGAGAGAGAGAGAGATGCAGCAGTACAGGTAGAGAGAGAGAGAGCAGTACTGAGAGAGAGAGAGAGATGCAGCAGTACAGGTAGAGAGAGAGAGAGAGAATGCAGCAGTACAGGTAGAGAGAGAGATGCAACAGTACTGGTAGAGAGAGAGAGATGCAGCAGTACAGGTAGAGAGAGAGATGCAGCAGTACAGGTAGAGAGAGAGATGCAGCAATACAGGTAGAGAGAGATGCAGCTGCAGTTAGAGAGAGAGGCAGCAGTACAGGTACAGAGAGAGAGATGCAGCAGTACAGGTAGAGAGAGATGCAGCAGTACAGGTAGAGAGAGAGAGATGCAGCAGTACAGGTAAAGAGAGAGAGAGAGAGATGCAGCAGTACAGGTAGAGAGAGAGATGCAGCAGTACAGGCAGAGAGAGAGAGACATGCAGTACAGGTAGAGAGAGAGAGATGCAGCAGTACAGGTAGAGAGAGAGAGATGCAGCAGTACAGGTAGAGAGAGATGCAGCAGTACAGGCAGAGATGCAGCAGTACAGGTAGAGAGAGAGAGAGATGCAGCAGTACAGGTAGAGAGAGAGATGCAGCAGTACAGAGAGAGAGAGAGATGCAGCAGTACAGGTAGAGAGAGAGAGATGCAGCTGTACAGTAGAGAGAGAGAGATGCAGCAGTACTGGTAGAGAGAGAGATGCAGCAGTACAGGTAGAGAGAGATGCAGCAGTACAGGTAGAGAGAGAGAGAGATGCAGCAGTACAGGAGAGAGATGAGAGAGAGAGAGAGGATGAGCAGCAGTACAGGTAGAGAGAGAGAGAGAGAGATGCAGCAGTACAGGTAGAGTAGAGAGAGATGCAGCAGTACATGTAGAGAGAGAGAGATGCAGCAGTACAGGTCAAGAGAGAGAGAGAGATGCAGCAGTACAGGTAGAGAGAGATGCAGAAGTACAGGTAGCGAGAGAGAGAGATGCAGCAGTACAGTTAGAGAGAGAGAGAAAGAGAGATGCAGCAGTACAGGTAGAGAGAGATGCAGCAGTACAGGCAGAGAGAGATGCAGAAGTACAGGTAGCGAGAGAGAGAGATGCAGCAGTACAGTTAGAGAGAGAGAGAAAGAGAGAGAGAGATGCAGCAGTACAGGTAGAGAGAGATGCAGCAGTACAGGCAGAGAGAGAGATAGATGCGTCAGTACAGGTAGAGAGAGAGAGAGCGATGCAGCAGTACAGGTAGAGAGAGAGAGAGAAATGCAGCAGTACAGGTAGAGAGAGAGACAACAGTACTGGTAGAGAGAGAGGGAGATGCAGCAGTACAGGTAGAGAGAGAGAGAAAGAGATGCAGCAGTACAGGTAGAGAGAGAGAGAGAGAGAGAGAGAGATGCAGCAGTACAGGTAGAGAGAGAGAGAGATGCTGCAGTACAGGTAGAGAGAGAGAGAGAGAGAGAGAGAGAGAGAGAGATGCAGCAGTACAGGTAGAGATGGAGAGAGAGAGAGATGCAGCAGTACAGGTAGAGAGAGAGAGAGAGAGAGCAGCAATACAGGTAGAGAGAGATACAGCTGTACTAGTAGAGAGAGAGATGCAGCAGTACAGGTAGAGAGAGAGATGCTGCAGTACAGGTAGAGAGAGAGAGAGAGATGCAGCAGTACAGGTAGAGAGAGAGAGAGATGCAGCAGTACAGGTAGAGAGAGAGATGCAACAGTACTGGTAGAGAGAGAGAGGGAGATGCAGCAGTACAGGTAGAGAGAGATAGATGCAGCAGTACAGGTAGAGAGAGAGAGAGAGAGAGAGAGAGAGAGAGAGATGCAGCAGTACAGGTAGAGATGGAGAGAGAGAGAGATGCAGCAGTACAGGTAGAGAGAGAGAGAGATGCAGCAATACAGGTAGAGAGAGATACAGCTGTACTAGTAGAGAGAGAGATGCAGCAGTACAGGTAGAGAGAGAGATGCTGCAGTACATGTAGAGAGAGAGAGAGATGCAGCAGTACAGGTAGAGAGAGAGAGAGATGCAGCAGTACAGGTAGAGAGAGAGAGATGCAACAGTACTGGTAGAGAGAGAGAGGGAGATGCAGCAGTACAGGTAGAGAGAGATAGATGCAGCAGTACAGGTAGAGTGAGAGAGATGCAGCAATACAGGTAGAGAGAGAGAGAGAGATAGAGCTGTACAAGTAGAGAGAGAGAGGCAGCAGTAATGGTAGAGAGAGAGAGAGATGAAGCAGTACAGGTAGAGAGAGATGCAGAAGTACAGGTAGAGAGAGAGAGATGCAGCAGTACAGTTAGAGAGAGAGAGAGAGAGATGCAGCAGTACAGGTAGAGAGAGATGCAGCAGTACAGGTAGAGAGAGCGAGAGATGCAGCAGTACAGGTAGAGAGAGAGATGCAGCAGTACAGGTAGAGAGAGAGTACAGGTAGAGAGATGCAGCAGTACAGGTAGAGAGAGATGCAGCAGTACAGGTAGAGAGAGAGAGAGAAAGAGATGCAGCAGTACAGGTAGAGAGAGAGAGAGAGACAGGTAGAGAGAGAGAGAGAGATGCTGCAGTACAGGTAGAGAGAGAGAGAGAGAGAGAGAGAGAGAGAGAGATGCTGCAGTACAGGTAGAGAGAGATAGAGAGAGAGAGAGAGAGAGAGAGAGAGAGAGAGATGCTGCAGTACAGGTAGAGAGAGAGAGAGAGAGAAGAAAGAGAGAGAGATGCAGCAGTACAGGTAGAGAGAGAGAGAGAGAGAGAGAGAGAGAGAGAGAGAGATGCTGCAGTACAGGTAGAGAGAGAGAGAGATGCAGCAATACAGGTAGAGATGGAGAGAGAGAGAGATGCAGCAGTACAGGTAGAGAGAGAGAGAGATGCAGCAATACAGGTAGAGAGAGATGCAGCAGTACTAGGTAGAGAGAGATGCAGCAGTACAGGTAGAGAGAGAGAGATGCAGCAGTACAGGTAGAGAGAGAGATGCAGCAGTACAGGTAGAGAGAGAGCATCAGTACATGTGGAGAGAGAGAGAGGTGCAGCAGTACATGGAGATAGAGAGAGAGATGCAGCAGTACAGGTAGAGAGAGATGCAGAGCAGTACAGGTAGAGAGAGAGAGAGAGAGAGAGAGAGAGGCAGCAGTACAGGTAGAGAGAGAGAGATGCAGCAGTACAGGTAGAGAGAGAGATGCAGCAGTACATGTAGAGATAGAGAGAGAGAGATGCAGCAGTACAGGTAGAGAGAGATGAGATGCAGCATACAGGTAGAGAGAGAGAGATGCAGCAGTACAGGTAGAGAGAGAGATGCTGCAGTACAGGTAGAGAGAGAGAGATGCAGCAATACAGGTAGAGAGAGAGAGAGAGATGCAGCAGTACAGGTAGAGAGAGAGAGATAGATGCAGCAGTACAGGTAGAGTGAGAGAGATGCAGCAGTACAGGTAGAGAGAGAGGGAGAGATGCAGCAGTACAGGTAGAGAGAGAGAGAGATGCAGCAGTACAGGTAGAGAGAGAGAGATTGATGCAGCAGTACAGGTAGAGTGAGAGAGATGCAGCAATACAGGTAGAGAGAGAGAGATACAGCTGTACAAGTAGAGAGAGAGATAGAGAGAGATGGTGCAGTACAGGTAGAGAGAAAGAGATGCTGCAGTACAGGTAGAGAGATAGAGATGCAGCATGACCAAGAGAGAGAGAGATAGAGAGATGGTGCAGTACAGGTAGAGAGAGAGAGAGAGAGAGAGAGATGCAGCAGTACAGGTAGAGATAGAGAGATGCAGCAGTACAGGTAGAGAGAGAGAGATGCAGCAGTACAGGTAGAGAGAGAGAGATACAGCAGTACAGGTTTAGAGAGAGAGATGCAGCAGTACAGGTAGAGAGAGAGATACAGCTGTACAAGAGAGAGAGAGATGCAGCAGTACTGGTAGAGAGAGAGAGAGATGCAGCAGTACAGGTAGAGAGAGATGCAGAGTACAGGTAGAGAGAGAGAGATGCAGCAGTACAGTTAGAGAGAGAGAGAGATGCAGCATTACAGGTACAGGTAGAGAGAGAGCAGCAGTACAGGTAGAGAGAGAGATGCAGCAGTACAGGTAGAGAGAGAGCGATGCAGCAGTAAGGTAGAGAGAGAGATGCAGCAGTACAGGTAGAGAGAGAGATGCAGCAGTACAGGTAGAGAGAGAGATGATGCAGCAGTACAGGTAGAGAGAGAGAGAGAGAGATGCAGCAGTACAGGTAGAGAGAGAGATGCAGCAGTACAGGCAGAGAGAGAGATGCAGCAGTACAGGTAGAGAGAGAGATGCAGCAGTACAGGTAGAGAGAGAGAGAGATGCAGCAGTACAGGTAGAGAGAGAGAGAGAGCAGCAGTACAGGTAGAGAGAGAGAGATGCAGCAGTACAGGTAGAGAGAGAGATGCAGCAGTACAGGTAGAGAGAGATGCAGCAATACAGGTAGAGAGATGCAGCAGTACAGGTAGAGAGAGAGAGAGAGATGCAGCAGTACAGGTAGAGAGAGATGCAGCAGTACAGGTAGAGAGATGCAGCAGTGCAGGTAGAGAGAGAGAGAGAGAGATGCTGCAGTTGAGAGAGATGAGAGTAGAGAGAGAGAGCAGATAGAGAGAGAGATGCAGCAATACAGGTAGAGAGAGAGATGCAGCAGTACAGGTAGAGAGAGAGATGCAGCAGTACAGGGAGAGGAGAAGATTTGAGCAGTACAGGTAGAGAGAAGATGCTTGCAGTACAGGTAGAGAGAGATGCAGCAGTACAGGTAGAGAGAGAGATAGATGCAGCAGTACAGGTAGAGAGAGAGATGCTGCAGTACAGGTAGAGAGAGAGATGCAGCAGTACAGGTAGAGAGAGAGAGAGAGCAGTACAGGTAGAGAGAGATGCGAGCAAGAGGAGAGAGAGAGAGAGATGCAGTGTACAGGTAGAGAGAGAGATGCAGAATACAGAGAGAGAGAGAGATACAGCTAGTACAGGTAGAGAGAAAGATGCAGCAGTACAGGTGGAGTAGATAGAGATGCAGCAGTACCAATAGAGAGAGAGATACAGAGAGATGCAGCAGTACAGGTAGAGAGAGAGAGAGAGAGATGCAGCAGTACAGGTAGAGAAGAGATGCAGCAGTACAGGTAGAGAAGAGAGATTTCAGAGTGCAGGTAGAGAGAGAGAGCAGTACAGGTTTAGAGAGAGAGATGCAGTACAGGTAGAGAGAGAGAGAGATGCTGCTGTACAGGTAGAGAGAGATGCAGCAGTACAGGTAGAGAGAGATAGATGCAGCAGTACAGGTAGAGAGAGAGAGATGCAACAGTACTGGTAGAGAGAGAGAGGGAGATGCAGCAGTACAGGTAGAGAGAGATAGATGCAGCAATACAGGTAGAGAGAGAGAGATACAGCAGTACAGGTAGAGAGAGAGAGATGCAGCAGTACAGGTAGAGAGAGAGATGCAGCAGTACAGGTAGAGAGAGATGCAGCAGTACAGGTAGAGAGAGAGAGAGATGCAGCAGTACAGGTAGAGAGAGAGAGCAAGAGAGAGAGAGGAGAGAGAGAGATGCTGGTGTACAGGTAGAGATAGAGAGAGAGAGAGATGCAGCAGTACAGGTAGAGAGAGAGATGCAGCAGTACAGGTAGAGAGAGAGATGCAGCAGTAGAGAGAGAGATAGAGAGAGATGCAGCAGTACAGGTAGAGAGAGAGAGAGCTGTAGTACAGAGAGAGAGAGAGATGCAGCAGTACAGGTAGAGAGAGAGATGCAGCAGTACAGGTAGAGAGAGAGAGAGATGCAGCAGTACAGGTAGAGAGAGATGATGCAGCAGTACAGGTAGAGTGAGAGAGAGAGATGCAGCAATACAGGTAGAGAGAGAGAGATGCAGCAATACAAGAGAGAGAGAGATGCAGCAGTACAGGTAGAGAGAGAGAGATGCAGCAGTACAGGTAGAGAGAGAGATGCAGAGACAGGTAGAGAGAGAGAGAGAGAGATGCAGCAGTACAGGTAGAGAGAGAGAGAGAGAGTACAGGTAGAGAGAGAGAGAGATGCAGCAGTACAGGTAGAGAGAGAGATGCTGCAGTACAGGTAGAGAGAGAGATGCAGCAGTACAGGTAGAGAGAGAGAGAGAGATGCAGCAGTACAGGTAGAGAGAGAGATGCTGCAGTACAGGTAGAGAGAGAGAGATGCAGCAGTACAGGTAGAGAGAGAGGGAGATGCTGCAGTACAGGTAGAGAGAGAGATGCAGCAGTACAGGTAGAGAGAGATGCAGCAGTACAGGTAGAGAGAGAGAGAGATGCAGCAGTACAGGTAGAGAGAGAGAGAGATGCAGCAGTACAGGTAGAGAGAGAGAGAGATGCAGCAGTACAGGTAGAGAGAGAGATGCTGCAGTACAGGTAGAGAGAGAGATGAGCAATAGAGAGAGAGAGAGAGAGACAGGAGAGAGAGAGAGAGAGATGCAGCAGTACAGGTAGAGAGATAGAGAGAGCAGTACAGGTAGAGAGAGAGATGCAGCAGTACAGGTAGAGAGAGAGAGAGAGATGCAGCAGTACAGGTAGAGAGAGAGATGCAGCAGTACAGGTAGAGAGAGAGAGAGAGAGATGCAGCAGTACAGGTAGAGAGAGAGAGAGATGCAGCAGTACAGGTAGAGAGAGAGATGCAGCAGTACAGGTAGAGAGAGAGAGAGATGCAGCAGTACAGGTAGAGAGAGAGAGAGATGCAGCAGTACAGGTAGAGAGAGATGCTGCAGTACAGGTAGAGAGAGAGAGAGATGCAGCAGTACAGGTAGAGAGAGAGAGGGAGATGCAGCAGTACAGGTAGAGAGAGAGATGCAGCAGTACAGGTAGAGAGAGAGATGCAGCAGTACAGGTACAGAGAGAGAGAGAGATGCAGCAGTACAGGTAGAGAGAAAGAGATGCTGCAGTACAGGTAGAGAGAGAGATGCAGCAGTACAGGTAGAGAGAGAGAGAGAGAGAGAGATGCAGCAGTACAGGTAGAGAGAGAGATGCAGCAGTACAGGTAGAGAGAGAGAGAGATGCAGCAGTACAGGTAGAGAGAGAGAGAGATGCAGCAGTACAGGTAGAGAGAGAGATGCAGCAGTACAGGTAGAGAGAGAGAGATGCTGCAGTACAGGTAGAGAGAGAGAGAGATGCAGCAGTACAGGTAGAGAGAGAGATGCAGCAGTACAGGTAGAGAGAGAAGAGATGAGATGCAGCAGTACAGGTAGAGAGAGAGATGCAGCAGTACCAGAGAGAGAGAGATAGAGAGAGATGCTGCAGTACAGGTAGAGAGAGAGAGAGAGAGAGAGAAGAGAGAGAGATGCAGCAGTACAGGTAGAGAGAGAGATGAGGGAGATGCGGCAGGTACAGGTAGAGAGAGAGAGATGCAGCAGTACAGGTAGAGAGAGAGAGATAGATGCAGCAGTACAGGTAGAGAGATAGAGAGAGATGCAGCAGTACAGGTAGAGAGAGAGAGATGCAGCAGTACAGGTAGAGAGATGCAGCAGTACAGGTAGAGAGAGAGAGAGATGCAGCAGTACAGGTAGAGAAGAGAGATGCAGCAGTACAGGTAGAGAGAGAGAGATGCAGCAGTACAGGTAGAGAGAGAGAGATGCAGCAGTACAGGTAGAGAGAGAGATGCAGCAGTACAGCAGTAGAGAGAGAGAGAGCAGCAGTACAGGTAGAGAGAGTAGAGAGATGCAGCAGTACAGGTAGAGAGAGAGATGCAGCAGTACAGGTAGAGTGAGAGAGATGCAGCAGTACAGGTAGAGAGAGAGAGAGAGATGCAGCAGTACAGGTAGAGAGAGAGAGGTAGAGATGCAGCAGTACAGGTAGAGAGAGAGAGAGATGCAGCAGTACAGGTAGAGAGAGAGATGCAGCAGTACTGGTAGAGAGAGAGAGATGCAGCAGTACAGGTAGAGAGCAGCAGTACAGGTAGAGAGAGAGAGAGATGCAGCAGTACAGGTAGAGAGAGAGAGAGAGATAAGCAGTACAGGTAGAGAGAGAGATGCAGCAGTACAGGTAGAGAGAGAGAGAGATGCAGCAGTACAGGTAGAGAGAGAGATGCAGCAGTACAGGTAGAGAGAGAGAGATGCAGAGACAGGTAGAGAGATGCTGCAGTACAGTAGAGATAGAGAGAGAGATGCAGCAGTATGATAGAGAGAGAGAGAGATGCAGCAGTACAGGTAGAGAGAGAGAGAGAGATGCAGCAGTACAGGTAGAGAGAGAGATGCATCAGTACAGGTTAGAGAGAGAGAGAGATGCAGCAGTACAGGTAGAGAGAGAGATGCAGCAGTACAGGTAGAGAGAGAGATGCAGCAGTACAGGTAGAGAGAGAGAGGAGAGATGCAGCAGTACAGGTAGAGAGAGATAGAGAGATGCAGCAGTACAGGTAGAGAGAGAGATGCAGCAGTACAGGTAGAGAGAGAGATGCAGCAGTACAGGTAGAGAGAGAGAGAGATGCTGCAGTACAGGTTGAGATAGAGATGCAGCAGTACAGGTAGAGATAGAGAGAGAGAGAGATGCAGCAGTACAGGTAGAGAGAGATGCAGCAGTACAGGTAGAGAGAGAGAGATGCAGCAGATGGAGAGAGGAGAGATGCAGCAGTACAGGTAGAGAGAGATGCTGCAGTACAGGTAGAGAGAGAGAGATGCAGCAGTACAGGTAGAGAGAGAGATGCTGCAGTACAGGTAGAGAGAGAGAGAGCAGAGAGAGAGAGAGAGAGAGATAGAGATGCAGCAGTACAGGTAGAGAGAGATAGATGCAGCAGTACAGGTAGAGAGAGAGAGATGCAGCAGTACAGGTAGAAGAGAAGAGATGCAGCAGTACAGGTAAGAGAGAGAGAGAACAGTACAGGTAGAGAGAGAGAGAGATGCAGCAGTACAGGTAGAGAGAGAGAGAGATGCAGCAGTACAGGTAGAGAGAGAGAGATGCATCAGTACAGGAGAGAGAGTAGAGATGAGAGTACAGGTAGAGAGAGAGAGCTGAGAGAGATGCAGCAGTACAGGTAGAGAAAGAGATGCAGCAGTACAGGTAGAGAGAAGAGAGATGGAGAGAGGTAGAGAGAGAGAGAGATGCAGCAGTACAGGTAGAGAGAGAGATGCAGCAGTACAGGTAGAGAGAGAGATGCAGCAGTACAGGTAGAGAGAAGAGATGCTGCAGTACAGGTAGAGAGAGATGCAGTAATATAGGTAGAGAGAGGAGAGAGATGCAGCAGTACATGGAAGAGAGAGAGATGTGCAGCAGTACATGTAGAGAGAGAGAGAGAGAGAGAGAGAGAGAGATGCAGCTGTACAGGTAGAGAGAGAGATGCAGCAGTACAGGTGAGAGAGATGCAGCAGTACAGGTAGAGAGAGAGGGAGAGATGCAGCAGTACAGGTAGAGAGAGAGAGAGATGCAGCAGTACAGGTAGAGATGAGAGATGCAGCAGTACAGGTAGAGAGAGAGATGCAGCAGTACAGGTAGAGAGAGAGAGAGATGCAGCAGTACAGTTAGAGAGAGAGATGCAGCAGTACAGGTAGAGAGAGATTAGAGATGCAGCAGTACAAAGAGAGAGAACAGAGTACATTAGAGATAGAGGAGATGCAAAAAAACAGGTAGAGAGAGAGAGATGCTATTTGGCAGTACAGGTAGAGAGTAGAGAGAGAGAGAGATGTGACTGCAGTACAGGTTTGAGGTAGAGAGATGCAGCAGTACAGTTAGAGAGAGAGAGATGCAGCAGTACAGGTAGAGAGAGAGAGGCTAGTGAGAGAGAGAGAAAGATGAGCAGTACAGAAGACTGAGAGAGAGATGCAGCAGTACAGGTAGAGAGAGAGAGATACAGCAGAGAGAGAGAGAGAGATGCAGTTGTACAGGAGAGAAGAAGATGCAGCAATACAGGTTGAGAGAGAGATTCAGCAGTACACTAGAGAGAGATGCATTCAGTACAGTGTGAGAGAGAGCATGCAGCATTTGTGACCTGTAGAGAGAGAGAGAGATGCAGCAGTACAGGTAGAGAGAGAAAGAGATGCTGCAGTACAGGCCAGAGATAGAGAGATGCATTTTATCAGGTGTCCTTTCAGAGAGATGCAGCAGTAAAAACATGTAGAGATAGAGAGAGATGAGAGCAGATACAGGTCTTTATTGTTTTGAAAGAGTCTGTATGTGAGATGCAACAGTACTGGTAGAGAGAGATTGCACCTTACAGGTTTGATGTTAGAGAGAGAGAGATGCAGCAGTACAGGTAGAGAGATAGAGAGATGCAGCAGTACAGGCCAAGAGATAGAGAGAGATGCAGCAGTACAAGTAGAGAGAGAGAGATGCAGCAGTACAAGTAGAGAGAGAGAGATGCAGTACAGGTAGAGAGGGAGAGATGCAGCAGTACAGGTAGAGAGAGAGAGAGAGAGATGCAGCAGTACAGGTAGAGAGAGATGCAGCAGTACAGGTAGAGAGAGAGAGAGAGAGATACAGCAGTACAGGTAGAGAGAGAGAGAGATGCAGCAATACATGTGGAGAGAGGGAGAGATGCAGCAGTACAGGTAGAGATAGAGATGCAGGAGTACAGGTAGAGAGAGAGAGATGCAGCAGTACAGGTAGAGAGAGATGCAGAGGTACAGGTAGAGAGAGAGAGAGAGATGAGGCAGTACAGGTAGAGAGAGAGATGCAACAGTACTGGTAGAGAGAGAGAGATGCAGCAGTACAGGTAGAGAGAGATGCAGCAGTACAGGTCGAGAGAGATGCAGCAGTACAGGCAGAGAGAGAGATGCGAGCAGTACATGTGGAGAGTGAGAGAGGTGCAGCAGTACATGTAGAGATAGAGAGAGAGAGAGATGCAGCAGTACAGGTACAGAGAGAGAGATGCAACAGTACAGGTAGAGAGAGAGATGCAGCAGTACAGGAGAGAGAGAGAGATGCAGCAGTACAGGTAGAGATAGAAAGAGATGCAGCAGTACAGGTAGAGAGAGAGAGGGCAGCAGTACAGGTAGAGAGAGAGAGAGCAGTACAGGTAGAGAGAGATGCTGCAGTACAGGTAGAGAGAGAGAGATGCAGCAGTACAGTTCGAGAGAGAGAGAGAGAGAGAGAGGGAGAGAGATGCATGCAGTACAGGTAGAGAGAGATGCAGCAGTACAGGAGAGAGAGAGAGAGATGCGTCAGTACAGGTAGAGAGAGAGAGATGCAGCAGTACAAGTAGAGAGAGAGAGAGAGAGAGAGATGCAGCAGTACAGGTAGAGAGGGAGATGCTGCAGTACAGGTAGAGAGAGAGAGAGATGATGCAGTACAGGTAGAGAGAGAGAGCAGAGTACAGAGAGAGAAAAGCAGTACAGAGGTAGAGAGAGAGCGAGAGAGAGAGAGCAGTACAGGTAGAGAGAGAGAGATGCAGCAGTACATGTAGAGGAGAGAGATGCAGCAGTACAGGTAGGGAGAGAGAGATGCAGCAGTACAGGTAGAGAGAGAGAGATGAGAGCAGTAGAGGTAGAGAGAGAGAGGAGATGCAGCAGTACAGGTAGAGAGAGAGATGCAGCAGTACAGGTAGAGAGAGATGCAGCAGTACAGGTAGAGAGAGAGAGATGCAGCAGTACATGTAGAGATAGAGGTAGAGAGAGATGCAGCAGTACAGGTAGAGAGAGAGAGAGAGAGATGCAGCAGTACAGGTAGAGATAGAGAGATGAGAGACAGCAGTAGAGGTAGAGAGAGATGCAGCAATACAGGTAGAGAGAGAGATGATACAGCAATACAGCTAGAGAGAGAAGAGCAGTACAGGTAGAGAGATGCAGCAGTACAGGTAGAGAGAGAGAGAGATGCAGCAGTACAGGTAGAGAGAGAGATGCAGCAGTACAGGTAGAGAGAGAGATGATGCAGCAGTACAGAGAGAGAGAGAGATGCTGCAGTACAGGTAGAGAGAGAGAGATGCAGCAGTACAGGTAGAGAGAGATGCAGCAGTACAGGTAGAGAGAGAGAGGAGATGCAGCAGTACAGGTAGAGAGAGAGGTGCTGCAGGTAGAGAGTAGAGAGAGAGAGAGATGCTGCAGTACAGGTAGAGAGAGAGAGAATAGATGCAGCAGTACAGGTAGAGATAGAGAGAGATGCAGCAGTACAGGTAGAGAGAGAGAGATGCAGCAGTACAGGTAGAGAGAGAGAGAGAGAGAGAGAAATAGAGAGAGAGAGAGAGAGAGAGATGCAGCAGTACAGGTAGAGAGAGAGAGAGATGCAGCAGGCTGGTAGAGAGAGAGATGCAGCAGTACAGGTAAGAGAGAGAGAGATGCAGCAGTACAGGTAGAGAGAGAGAGATGCAGCAGTACAGGTAGAGAGAGATGCAGCTGTACAGGTAGAGAGAGAGATGCAACAGTACTGAGAGAGAGATGCAGCAGTACAGGTAGAGAGAGATGAGAGATGCAGCAGTACAGGTAGAGAGATAGAGAGATGCAGCAGTACAGGTAGAGAAGAGAGAGAAAGAGAGATGCAGCAGTACAGGTAGAGAGAGAGAGATGCAGCAGTACACAGGAGAGAGAGAGAGAGATGCGTCAGTACAGGTAGAGAGAGATGCAGCAGTACAGAGTAGAGAGAGAGAGAGATGCAGAGTACATGTAGAGATAGAGGTAGAGAGAATGCAGTACAGGTAGAGAGAGAGAGAGATGCAGCAGTACAGGTAGAGAGAGAGAGAGAGATGCAGCAGTACAGGTAGAGAGAGAGAGAGAGATGCAGCAGTACAGTTAGAGAGAGAGAGAGACAGCTGGTACAGAGAGAGAGAGATGCAGCAGGTAGAGGTGAGAGAGAGATGCAGCAGTACAGGTAGAGAGAGGAGATGGAGCAGTACAGGCAGAGAGAGAGAGATGCAGCAGTACAGGAAGAGAGAGAGAGAGAGAGCAGTACAGGTAGAGATGAGAGAGAGAGAGAGATGCAGCAGTACAGGTACAGAGAGAGAGATGCAGCAGTACAGGTTAGAGGTGAGAGATGCAGCAGTACAGTGAGAGAGATGCAGCAGTACAGGTAGAGAGAGAGAGAGAGAGATGCAGCAGTACAGGTAGAGAGAGAGAGAGATGCAGCTGTACAAGTAGAGAGATAGAGAGATGCAGCAGTACAGGTAGAGAGAGAGAGAGATGCAGCAGTACAGGTAGAGAGAGAGAGAGAGATGCAGCAGATGCTGCAGTAGAGGTGCAGCAGTACAGGCAGAGAGAGAGATGCATCAGTACAGGTAGAGAGAGAGAGATGCAGCAGTACAGTAGAGACAGAGAGAGATGCTGCAGTACAGGTAGAGAGAGAGATGCAGCAATACAAGTTAGAGAGAGAGAGATACAGCTGTACAAGTAGAGAGAGATGCATCAGTACAGGTGGAGAGAGAGAGATGCAGCAGTATAGGTAGAGAGAGAGAGGAGAGATGCAAAGCAGTACAGGAGAGAGAGAGATGCTGCAGTACATGTAGAGATAGAGAGGAGAGCAGCACAGTACAGGTAGAGAGAGAGAGATGCAGCAGTGCAGGTAGAGAGAGAGAGTGCAAAGGTACAGGTAGAGAGAGAGAGAGATGCAGCAGTACAGGTAGAAAGAGAAAGAGATGCTGCAGTACGGGTAAGAGAGAGAGATGCATCAGTACATGTAGAGAGAGAGATGCTGCAGTACATGTAGAGATAGAGAGAGAGATGCAGCAATACAGGTAGAGAGAGAGAGATGCAGCAGTACAGGTAGAGAGAGAGACAGATGCAGAGTACAGGTAGAGTGAGAGAGATGCAGCAATACAGTTAGAGAGAGAAAGAGATGCAGCAGTACAGGCCAGAGAGAGAGATGCAGCAGTACATGTGGAGAGAGAGGAGAGATGCAGCAGTACAGGTAGAGATAGAGGGAGAGATGCAGCAGTACAGGTAGAGAGAGAGAGATGCAGCAGTACAGGCAGAGAGAGAGAGAGAGATGCTGCAGTACAGATAGAGAGAGAGAGAGAGAGATGCAGCAATACAGGTAGAGAGAGAGAGATGCAGCAGTACAGGTAGAGAGAGAGATTGATGCAGCAGTACAGGCAGAGAGAGAGAGATGCATCAGTACAGGTAGAGAGAGAGAGATGCAGCAGTACATGTAGAGATAGAGAGAGAGATGCAGCAGGACAGGTAGAGAGAAAGAGATGCTAGCAGTACAGGTAGAGAGATAGAGAGATGCAGCAGTACAGGTAGAGAGAGAGAGAGATGCAGCAGTACAGGTAGAGTAGAGAGAGAGATGCAGCAGTACAGGTAGAGAGAAAGAGATGCTGCAGCAGTGTACAAGTAGAGAGAGAGATGCAGCAGTACAAGTAGAGAGAGAGAGAGAGAGAGAGATGCAGCAGTACAGGTAGAGAGAGAGAGGTGCAGCAGTACAGGTAGAGAGAGAGATGCAACAGTACAGGTAGAGAGAGAGATAGAGAGATGCAGCAGTACAGGTAGAGAGAGATGCAACAGTACTGGTAGAGAGAGAGAGAGAGAGAGATGCAGCAGTACAGGTAGAGAGAGAGATAGAGAGATGCAGCAGTACAGGTAGAGATAGAGAGAGAGAGATATGCAGCAGTACAGGTAGAGAGAAAGAGATGCTGCAGTACAAGTAGAGAGATAGAGATGCAGCAGGATGCAGCAGAGAGGTAGAGATAGAGAGAGATGCAGAAGTACAGGTAGAGAGAGAGAGAGAGCAGTAAGAGATAGAGAGATGCATCAGTACAGGTAGATAGAGAGATAGAGAGATGCAGCAGTACAGGTAGAAAGAGAGATGCAGCAGTACAGGTAGAGAGAGAGAGATGCAGCAGGACCAATAGAGAGAGATAGAGAGAGAGAGATGCAGTACAGGTAGAGAGAGAGAGAGAGAGCAGTACAGGTAGAGAGAGATGAGAAAGAGATGCAGAGATAGAGAGAGAGAGAGATGCAGCAGTACAGGTAGAGAGAGAGAGAGAGATGCAGCAGTACAAGTAGAGAGAGAGAGAGATGCAGCAGTACAAGTAGAGAGAGAGAGAGATGCAGCAGTACAAGTAGAGAGAGAGAGAGAGAGAGAGAGAGAGAGAGAGAGAGAGAGAGAGAGACATATATATAAACGAACTGGCGCGGGCACTAGAAAAGTCTGCAGCACCCGGCCTCACCCTACAAGAATCCGAAGTCAAATGTCTGCTGTTTGCTGATGATCTGGTACTTCTGTCACCAACTAAGGAGGGCCTACAGCAGCACCTAGATCTTATGCACAGATTCTGTCAGACCTAGGCCCTGACAGTAAATCTCAGTAAGACCAAAATAATTGGTGTTCCAAAAAATGTGCAGTCACCAGGACCACAAATACAAATTCCATCTAGACACTGTTGCCCTAGAGCACACAAAAAACTATACATACCTTGGCCTAAACATCAGCGCCACAGGTAACTTCCACAAAGCTGTGAACGATCTGAGAGACAAGGCAAGAAGGGCATTCTATGCCAT
>NW_027009231.1:0-50254 GCF_036934945.1 Oncorhynchus masou masou | reverse complement strand
AGTGCCTTCAGCCTTGAGGTTCGTCAGACGCTGTCGGCTTATGTGGAGGAAGACCCGTCTTAATCTGATGCGTTCCTCACAGAGGTATCAACAACAAGCCAACAGACGTCGCCGTCCCGGGCCTACCCTGCGCCCGGCCAGAGAGTCTGGCTTTCCACAAGAGACTTACCTCTACGGGTGGAGTCTCGCAAGCTGTCCCAAAAATACATCGGCCCCTTCAAGGTTGCCAGGAGAGTTAACCCAGTTTCTTATCGCCTACACTTACCCAGATCCCTTAAGATTAATCCCACATTTCATGTGTCATTGTTAAAACCTGTTGTTTTTTCTCCCTTGTCCCGGCAGACAGACCTCCCCTCCGCCTCGTGTCATTGGAGGCCAGCCGGCTTATACCGTCCACCGGATACTGGATTCCCGCCGGGTGCAGCGGTCCTGGCAGTATCTGGTGGACTGGGAAGGCTACGGTCCTGAGGAGCGCTCCTGGGTTCCTGCCAAAGACATCCTGGACCCTGACCTCATTCGTCAGTTCAGGGTCCTCCACCCTGAGAGAGCTGGTAGGAACGTCAGGAGCCGTTCCTAGGGGGATTCTGTCAGGATTTGGCCAGGGTTGTTCCGGGTTTTGTCAGTAGATGTCCCCATTGTGCTTTTTGTCCCTGTGTTTTTTCCCTTGATCCCCATTATTGTTTGCACCTGTGTCTCGTTTCCCCTGATTGTATTTAAACCCTTTGTTTCCCTCAGTTCTGTGCTCTGTGTTTGTATGTTAGCACCCTGCCCTAGTGTTCTGTGTGCTCTTGTCGATTCCGGGTGACGTTCTTGTGGTATTCTGTTTTTTGTTTTTGTTTATTTTTGGTGAGTTTCTTTTGAGTTCTTTTGTGTTTTTCCTACCACCTTTTTGGATTTGCCATTTTTGTATTTTTGTATTTTTTCTTTATTAAATTCACCGTCTTAAGTACTGCTGTGTCTGCCTCATCTTCTGGGTTCTGCTGTCTATTCGTGGCTCAGTTGGTTAAGTGACTGTTTCTCACTCCGGAGACCCAGGTTCGAAACCGGGTCCTGACAATATGCATATATTATATTCTGGTGATGAGAAGCAGGAAGTTGAAATAAGGAACGCTATTTATCCAAAAGTGAAAATGCTGCACCGTATCCCGAAGAAGTTATTAACCACCTAACTGAGGAATTCAATTTAACCTGCGCAATATTCAAGATGCAGTCACACCCATAAAAACAAAAAGCATTTGCCATAAGAAACTAGCTTCCTGGTATACAGAAAATACCCGAGCTCTGAAGCAAGCTTCCAGAAAATTGGAACGGAAATGGCGCTACACAAAACTGGAAGTCTTCCGACTGGCTTGGAAAGACAGTACCGTGCAGTATCGAAGAGCCCTCACTGCTGCTCGATCATCCTATTTTTCAACTTAACCTCATACATCTATGGGGGCGCTATTTCATTATTGGATAAAAAAACGTGCCCGTTTTAAGCGCAATATGTTGTCATAAAAAGATGCTCGACTATGCATATAATTAACAGCTTTGGAAACAGAACACTCTGACGTTTCCAAAACTGCAAAGCTATTGTCTGTGAGTGCCCCAGAACTGATGCTACAGGCGATACCAAGATGAAACTGTCAGGACCCGGTTACGAACCTGGGTCTCCGGAGTGAGAAACAGTCACTTAACCAACTGAGCCACGAATAGTCAGCAGAACCCAGAAGATGAGGCAGACACAGCAGTACTTAAGACGGTGTATTTAATAAAGTAAAAAGGAGAAGTCCTTCAATACAAAAATGGCAAATCCAAAAGGTGGTAGGAATAGCACAAAAAAGCCTCAAGAGATACTCAAAAATAAAAACAGAATTCCACAAGAGCATCCACCGGAATCGACAAGAATACACAGAACACTAGGGCTGGGTGCTAACATACAAACACAGAGCACAGAACTGAGGGAAACTAAGGGTTTAAATACAATCAGGGGAAACGAGGCACAGGTGCAAATAATAATGGGGAACAAGGGAAAAAACACAAGGTCAAAAAGCACAATGGGGGCATCTAGTGACCAAAACCCGGAACAACGCTGGCCAAATCCTGACAGAAACTTCAAACAGGAAATGAGCAGGATTTTTGAGGCTCTCTTTTCATTGTCTCCTTATATGGCTGTGAATGCGCAAGGAATGAGCCTGCCCGATCTATCGTTTCCCCAAGGTGTCTGCAGCATTGTCACTTATTTGTAGGCATATCATTGGAAGATTGACCATAAGAGACTACATTTGCCAGGTGTCCGCCCGGTGTCCTCCGTCGAAATTGGTGCGTCATCTTCAGCTGCACGTCTTTTTCCAAGAGATTCAGAGGAGAAAGTAGACATCCACAAACGATATATCAATGAAGAGATACAGTGCCTTGCGAAAGTATTCGGCCCCCTTGAACTTTGCGACCTTTTGCCACATTTCAGGCTTCAAACATAAAGATATAAAACTGTATTTTTTGTGAAGAATCAACAACAAGTGGGACACAATCATGAAGTGGAACGACATTTATTGGATATTTCAAACTTTTTTAACAAATCAAAAACTGAACAATTGGGCGTGCAAAATTATTCAGCCCCTTCACTTTCAGTGCAGCAAACTCTCTCCAGAAGTTCAGTGAGGATCTCTGAATGATCCAATGTTGACCTAAATGACTAATGATGATAAATACAATCCACCTGTGTGTAATCAATTTTGAAAATCTGAGATGACAGTGTTGTTAAGAAAAGGCTAAGCTTGAGAGCTAGCACATTCATTTCATTTCATTTGCGATTTTCATAAATAGTTAACGTTACGTTATGCTAATGAGCTTGAGGCTATAACTGGATACAGGTTTTTTCTATAGCCAAACGTGAACAAAATGGAGTGATTTGTCCTACACAAATAATATTTTTTGAAAAACTGAACATTTGCCTCCTATCTGAGAGTCTCCTCATTGAAAACATCTGAAGTTCTTCAAAGGTAAATGATTTTATTTGAATGGTTTCTTGTTTTTGTGAAAATGTTGCTGGCTGAATTCTAGGCTTATAGCAATGCTAGCTATCAATACTCTTACACAAATGCTTGTTTAGCTATGGTTGAAAAGCATATTTTGAAAATCTGAGATGACAGTGTTGTTAACAAAAGTCTAAGCTTGAGAGCAAATATATTTATTTAATTTCATTTGCGATTTTCATGAATAGGTAACGTTGCGTTATGCTAATGAGCTTGAGGCTATAAATAGGATCCCGGATCCGGGATTGCTCGACGCAAGAAGTTAATTGTGGAAAATAAGACCAATCAAAAATGTATTTTTGATACTGCAGCAAAGCTAACTAAAAAGCAGTATTCCCCAAGAGAGGATCGATTTCACTTCAGCAGTAATGAATTCATTAACTTCTTTGAGGAAAATATCATATCATTAGAAAGCAAATTATGGACTCCTCTTTAAATCTGCGTATTCCTTCAAAGCTCAGTTGTCCTGAGTCTGCACAACTATGCCAGGACCTACGATCAAGGGAGACAATAAAGATTTTAGTACTATATCTTTTGACATATTGATGAAAATAATCATGGCCTCTAAACCTTCAAGCTGCATACTGAACCCTATTCCAACTAAACTACTGAAAGAGCTGCTTCCTGTACTTGGCACCCATATGTTGAACATAATAAATGTCTCTCTATCCACTAGCTGTGTAACAAACTCCCTAAAGGTGGCATTAATAAAGCCTGTTTTGAAAAAGCCAAACCTTGACCCAGAAAAAAAAATATTGACCTATAATCGAATCTTCCATTCCTCTCAAACATTTTAGAAAAAGATGTTGTGCAGCAACTGCCTTCCTGAATAATCTCCACCTGGCACAGCCAGAAGAGGACTGGCCACCCCTCATAGCCTGGTTCCTCTCTAGGTTTCTTCCTAGGTTCTGGCCTTTCTAGGGAGTTTTTCCTAGCCACCGTGCTTCTACACCTACATTGCTTGCTGTTTGGGCTTTTAGGCTGTGTTTCTGTACAACACTTTGTGATATCAGCTGATGTAAAAGGGCTTTATAAATAAATTTGATTTGATTTGATCATATTTCACTGTGGGGATGGAGTTCTCGGGGTGATGAGAGGTGTTGGGTTTGTGCCAAACAAACCCTTTCTTTGATGGCCAATTTTAGTTTCATCTGACCAGAGTACCTTTTTCCATATGTTAGGGGAGTCTCCCACATGACTTGTGACGAACACCAAACGTGTTTGCTTATTTTTTTCATTAAGCAATGGCTTTTTCCTGGCAACAGTTACATAAAGCACAGCTCTGTGGAGTGTATGGCTTAAGGTGGTCCTATGGACAGATACTCCAATCTCCGCTGTGGAGCTTTGCAGCTCCTTCAGGGTTATCTTTGGTCTCTTTGTTGCCTCTCTGTCCTCCTTGCCTGGTCCGTGGGTTTTGGTGGGCAGCCCTCCCTTGGCAGGCTTGTTGTGGTGCCATATTCTTTAAACATTATAACAATGGATTTAATGATGCTCCATAGGATGTTAAAATTTCTGATATTTTTTTATAACCCATCCCTGAACATTACTTCTCCACAACTTTGTCCCTGACCTGTTTCAAGAGCTCCTTGGTCTTCATGGTGCCGCTTTCTTGGTAATGCCCCTTCCTTAGTGGTGTTGCAGACTCTGAGGCCTTTCAGAACAGGTTTATATCTACTGAGATCATGTAGCAGATCATGTGACACTTTGATTGCACACAGGTGGACATTATTTAACTAATTATGTGACTTCTGAAGGTGATTGCATGCACCAGATCTTATTTAGGGGCTTCATAGCAAAGGGGATGAATACATACTCACGCACCACTTTTCCATTTTTTTGAGGGCATTTTATAAAATAATTATTTTTTTTCCATTTCACTACACTAATTTGGACTATGTTGTGTATGTCCATCACATTAATTTCAAACAAAAATCCATTTAAATTACAGGTTGCAATGCAACAAAATAGGAAAAACCCCAAGGGGGATGTTACAACAAATGAGTGAGGAGGTGTGGAGTCAGGCGCAGAGAGCAAAAGATGTGGGAAAAAACACGCTTTAATGTCCAGGAAAAATAACATGAACAAAAGTAGGAAAACAAATGATCAGAAATAATAACGGACAGCGAAACCCAAAATACAAACAAAATACACTCAAACACAGAACAGACGAACAAGCCCGCACGAAACAGAAGCGGGCTGAACAAACTATATATAACCCCACCCTAACAACCAAACAAGAAACAGGTGATACCAATCAGACAAAACCAAAGGAACACAGAACAACGGATCGGTGATAGCTAGTAGACCGCGGCGACGACCGCGAGCGCCACCCGAACAAGAAGGGAGTCACCTTCGGTAATATTCGTGACAGGGGATGAATAATTTCACAGGGCACTGTAGCGATGAGTATGGAAGGAGCCAACTAGAACTTCACTGACATCAGAATCCATTAAATTTACTTGCCACACCTCAGGAGATGTCTATGTCTGTGTGTGTGTGTGTGTGTGTGTGTGTGTGTGTGTGTGTGTGTGTGTGTGTGTGTGTGTGTGTGTGTGTGTGTGTGTGCTTGTGTGTGTAGGGTGGTCCTGTGGTATGTCACCTGAGATGTGAGTGAAAGCAGCAGACACCTGATATCATAAAGACACGCCCATCTCAGACATTAACCTCATTATCCCACCTGATGTCATAGAGACACGCCCATCTCAGACATTAACCTCATTATCCCACCTGATGTCATAAAGACACGCCCATCTCAGACATTAACCTCATTATCCCACCTGATGTCATAGAGACACACCCTTCTCAGACATTAACCTCATTATCCCACCTGATATCATAAAGACACGCCCATCTCAGACATTAACCTCATTATCCCACCTGATGTCATAGAGACACGCCCATCTCAGACATTAACCTCATTATCCCACCTGATGTCATAAAGACACGCCCATCTCAGACATTAACCTCATTATCCCACCTGATGTCATAAAGACACGCCCATCTCAGACATTAACCTCATTATCCCACCTGATGTCATAAAGACACGCCGATCTCAGACATTAACCTCATTATCCCAATGTTTTACTGTTGCTGTATTTAACAACAGTCAGCCTCAGATGCATGTACACACACCCCCCCCCCCTCCCTCCCTCCCTCCCACCTCTCCACCTGGCCTTGTTTGATGCCAGTTGCATTGTTGTTATTTTAACTACCCAACCTGGCGTGCCATTCTAAATAAAGACCGTATGAGAGGAATCCTGCTCCAGGCACCATTCCATCTCCACTCATAAACAGCAATTAACCGGTGCCAACACGAGCAAACTCTCTATCTCACACACGCGCACACGCACACACACCTGCCTCCACCCTATAAAATCCTAACCACTTATCCAGCTCACTTCTTCTGTCAACACACAGTGAAGACTTTTCCGACCCCCCCCCACCGAACACACCATCCGTTACGGCATCCATGATGACATCACGAAACCACCCCCCCACCCCAAAAAAATCACAGCTCAGTGTGTCCCCACAGAACTAGTTTACCCCTGACCCCTGACCCTTAACCCGCAGCCTCAGCCTTTGGGCTGGAAAACATCAAAAGAGTTCGAGCCATGTTTGACCACTGCCTGGTTTTGGCCAAACATAGACCAGGATTCTTCTAGGAGCACGAGTGTGTGTGTGTGTGCATGTGTGCCTGTGTGTGTGTGTGTGTGTGTGTGTGTGTGTGTGTGCATCATTGGAGGCTGCTGAGGGGACGCCTGCTCATAATAATGATTGAAATGGAGTGAAATCAGACATATGAAAACCAAGAGTTCAATACCATTCCATTGACACCATTCCGTTATAATGAGCCGTCCTCCCCCCATTCAGCCTCCATTGTGTTGTGTGTGTGTTCACCTTCCCATCGGTCCTACAGACACAGTACAGTTGTCCCCCAGAGTGAGGTTCCCTCCTGTAGAGAAGGAATCCACCGCCCTGCATCAGAATCACCATCAGGTCTGATACCTAGACACACACACACACACACACATGCACAGAAACACACACACACACAAACACACACACACACATGCACAGAAACACACACACACACAAACACACACAGACACATGCACACGCACTGGAAGAGCTGATTAGTGGAATCAGGTGTGTTAGTGCTAGGTTGGAACAAAAACCTGTTCTCCCTACTGAAGCCATTTTCTCTAATAAAGGTACCTTCTGCTTTTAATCTACATTTTTATTTTTTATTTTTATTTAACCTTTATTTAACCAGGTAGGCTAGTTGAGAACAAGTTCTCATTTACAACTGCAACCTGGCCAAGATAAAGCATAGCAGTGTGAACAGACAACTACAGAGTTACACATGGAGTAAACAATAAACAAGTCATTAACACAGTAGAAAAAAAGAGTCTATATACATTGTGTGCAAAAGGCATGAGGAGGTAGGCAATAAATAGACCATAGGTGTAACGGTTTTCTTGCGGTGAAGGAGAGGCGGACCAAAACGCAGCGTGGTTTCTATTCATGGTTCTTTAATGAATTAAACTATACATGAACAGACATGAACAGACTAACAAAAACAAGAAACGTGAACACCAGATAGGGCTGTTTTAGGTTCAAACATAGAGACAAGAACAATCACCCACAAACACACAGTGAAACCCAGGCTACCTAAGTATGATTCTCAATCAGAGACAACTAATGACACCTGCCTCTGATTGAGAACCATACTAGGCCAAAACATAGAAATACCCAAATCATAGAAAAACAGACTGCCCATCCCAACTCACGCCCTGACCATACTAAATAATGACAAAACAAAGGAAATAAAGGTCAGAACGTGACATTACCCCCCTCCAAAGGTGCGGACTCCGGCCACAAAACCTTAACCTATAGGGGAGGGTCTGGGTGGGCGTCTGTCCGCAGTGGTGGCTCTGGCGCAGGACGCGGACCCCACTTCACCAACGTCTTAGTCCGCCTTCATGTCCGCTTCCGTGGCCTCCTAACCACGGTGACCCTACTAAATGACCTCACTGGACTGAGGGGCAGCTCGGGACAGAGGGGCAGCTCGGGACAGAGGGGCGGAAGCTCTGGACAGAGGGGCGGAAGCTCTTGACAGAGGGGCGGAACCTCTGGACAGAGGGGCGGAACCTCTGGACAGAAGGGCAGGGGCTCTGGGCTGAGGGGCTCTGGCGCCTCTGGGCTGAGGGGCTCTGGCGCCTCTGGGCTGACTGGCGGCACTGGCGGCCCCTGGCTGACTGGCGGCACTGGCGGCCCCTGGCTGACTGGCGGCACTGGCGGCCCCTGGCTGACTGGCGGCACTGGCGGCCCCTGGCTGACTGGCGGCACTGGCGGCTCCTTGCAGACTGGCGGCACTGGCGGTGCTGGGCAGACTGGCGGCACTGGCGGCGCTGGGCAGACGGGTGGCTCAGGCTGCGCTGGGCAGACGGGTGGCTCAGGCGGCGCTGGGCAGACGGGTAGCTCAGATGGCGCTGGGCAGACTGGCGACCCTGATTGCGCTGGGCAGACGGGAAGCTCCGGCAATGCTGGAGAGGAAGGCTCTGGCAGTGCTGGACTGAGTAGCTCTGGCGCTTCTGGAATGAGGGGCTCTAGCACTTCTGGACTGAGGGGCGGGAGCTCTGGCAGCGCCGAACAGGCAGGAGACTCCGGCAGCGCTGGAGAGGAGGAAGGCTCTAGCAGCGTTGGACAGGCGGAAGACTCCGGCAGCGCTGGAGTGGAGAAAGGCTCCGGCAGCGCTGGACAGGCGGGTGCACCTGTAGGGATGAGACGGAGAGACAGCCTGGTGCGGGGGGCTGCCACTGGAGGGCTGGTGCGTGGAGGTGGTACCGGATAGACCGGACCGTGCAGGCGCACTGGAGCTCTTGAGCACCGAGCCTGCCCAACCTTACCCGGTTGAATGCTCCCGGTCGCCCCGCCAGTGCGGCGAGGTGGAATAGCTCGCACTGGGCTGTGCAGGCGAACCGGGGACACCGTGCGCAAGGCTGGTGCCATGTAAGCCGGCCCAAGGAGACGCACTGGGGACCAGATGCGTAGAGCCGGCTTCATCGCACTTGGCTCGATGCTCACTCTAGCCCGGCCGATACGCAGAGCTGGAATGTATCGCACCGTGCTATGCACCCGCACTGGGGACACCGTGCGCTCCACCGCATAACACGGTGCCTGCCCGGTCTCTCTCGCAGGTCTCCTACCTGGCTTCGCGACACTTCCTGTGTGCCTCCTCCCAAGGAATTTTTGGGGCTGACTCTCGGGCTTCCTACCGCGCCGCCGTGCTTGTCTCTCCAACTCCATTCTCCTATACCTCTCTTCGCACTGCTCCAGCGAATCCCAGGCGGGCTCCGGCACTCTTCCTGGGTCGACTGCCCACCTGTCTATTTCCTCCCAAGTAGTATAGTCCATACTCTTGCCGTCCAAAACGTCCTCCCATATCCATTCCTCTTTTCGCTGCTCCTGCTGCCGCTGCCTGTCACCATGCCACTTGGTCCTGTTGTGGTGGGTGATTCTGTAACGGTTTTCTTTAGTTGAAGGAGAGGCGGAACAAAACGCAGTGTGGTTTCTATTCATGGTTCTTTAATGAATTAAACTATACATGAACAGACTAACAAAAACAAGAAACGTGAAAACCTAAAACAGCCCTATCTGGTGCAAACACAGAGACAGGAATAATCACCCACAAACCTAAGTATGACTCTCAATCAGAGACAACTAATGCCACCTGAACCATACTAGGCCGAAACATAGAAATACCCAAATCATAGAAAAACAAACATAGACTGCCCACCCCAACTCACGCCCTGACCATACTAAATAATGCCAAAACAAAGGAAATAAAGGTCAGAACGTGACAATAGGAGAGAATAATTACAATTTAGCAGATTAACACTGGAGTGATAAATGAACAGATGATCATGTGCAAGTAGAGATACTGGTGTGTGCAAAAGAGCAGAAAAGTAAATAAATAAAAACAGTATGGGGATGAGGTAGGTAAATTGGGTGGGCTATTTACAGATGGACTATGTACAGCTGCAACGATCAGTTAGCAGATGTTTAAAGTTGGTGAGGAAAATAAAAGTCTCCAACTTCAATTCGTTCCAGTTACAGGCAGCAGAGAACTGGAAGGAAAGTCGGCCAAATGAGGTTTTGGATTTAGGGATGATCAGTGAGATACACCAGCTGGAGCGAGTGCTACGGGTGGGTGTTGCCATCGTGACCAGTGAACTGAGATAAGGCAGAGATTTACCTAGCATGGACTTACCTGGAGCCAGTGGGTCTGGCGACAAATATGTTGCGAAGGCCAGCCGACTAGAGCATACAGGTCGCAGTGGTGGGTGGTATGAGGTGCTTTAATAACAAAACGGATGGCACTGTGATAAACTGCATTTAGTTTGCTGAGTATAGTATTGGAAGCTATTTTGTAGATGACATCGCCGAAGTCGAGGATCGGTAGTATAGTCAGTTTTACTAGGGTAAGTTTGGTGGCGTGAGTGAAGGAGGCTTTGTTGCGAAATCGGAAGCCGACTCTAGATTTGATTTTGGATTGGAGATGTTTGATATGAGTCTGGAAGGAGAGTTTACAGTCTAGCCAGACACCTAGGTACTTATAGATGTCCACATATTCTAGGTCGGAACCATCCAGGGTGGTGATGCTAGTCGGGCGTGTGGGTGCAGGCAGTGAAAGGTTGAAAAGCAATTGGTTTTACTAGCATTTAAGAGCAGTTGTCCAGGGAAGGAGTGTTGTATGGCATTATAGCTTGTTTGGAGGTTAGATAGCACAGTGTCCAAGGACTGGTGTCGTCTGTGTAGAGGTGGATCAGGGAATCACCCGCAGCAAGAGCAACATCATTGATATATACAGAGAAAAGAGTCAGCCCGAGAATTGAACCCTGTGGTACCCCCATAGAGACTGCCAGAGAACCGGACAACATGCCCTCCGATTTGACACACTGAACTCTGTCTGCAAAGTAGTTGCTGAACGAGGCAAGGCAGTCATTAGAAAAACTGAGGCTACTGAGTCTGCCGATAAGAATATGGTGATTGACAGAGTCGAAAGCCTTGGCCAGGTCGATGAAGACGGCTGCACAGTACTGTCTTTTATCGATGGCGGTTATGATATTGTTTAGTACCGTGAGCATGGCTGAGGTGCACCCGTGACCGGCTCGGAAACCAGATTGCACAGCGGAGAAGGTACGTGGGATTCGAGATGGTCAGTGATCTGTTTGTTAATTAACTTGGCTTTCGAAGACCTTAGATAGGCAGGGCAGGATGGATATAGGTCTGTTGCAGTTTGGGTCCAGTGTGTCTCCCCATTTGAAGAAGGGGATGACCGCGGCAGCTTTCCAATCCTTGGGGATCTCAGACGATACGAAAGAGAGGTTGAACAGGCTGGTAATAGGGGTTGCGACAATGGCGGCGGATAGTTTCAGAAATAGAGGGCCCAGATTGTCAAGCCCAGCTGATTTATATGGTTCCAGGTTTTGCAGCTCTTTCAGAACATATGCTATCTGGATTTGGGTAAAGGAAAAGCTGGGGAGGCTTGGGCGAGTAGCTGCGGGGCAGGGGGGGATCGAAGCTGTTGCAGGAGGTTGGAGTAGCCACGAGGAAGGCATGGCCAGCCGTTGAGAAATGCTTGTTGAAGTTTTCGATTATCATAGATTTATCGGTGGTGACCGTGTTACCTAGCCTCAGTGCAGTGGGCAGCTGGGAGTAGGTGTTCTTGTTCTCCATGGACTTTACAGTGTCCTAGAAAGTTTTGGAGTTAGGATGCAAATTTCTGTTTGAAAAAGCTGGATGCAAATTTCTGCTTGAAAAAGCTGGCCTTTGCTTTCCTGACTGACTGCGTGTATTGTTTCCTGACTTCCCTGAACAGTTGCATATCGCGGGGACTATTCGATGCTATTGCAGTACGCCACAGGATGTTTTTGTGCTGGTCGAGGGCAGTCAGGTCTGGAGTGAACCAAGGGCTATATCTGTTCTTAGTTCTGCATTTTTTGAACGGAGCATGCTTATCTAAGATGGTGAGGAAATTACTTTTAACCTCTTACATCTATGGGGGCGCTATTTCATTTTTGGATGAAAAACGTTCCCGTTTTAAACAAGATATTTTGTCACAAAAAGATGCTCGACTATGCATATAATTGATAGCATTCGAAAGAAAACACTCTGACGTGTCCAGAAATACCAAGATATTCTCTGTGTGTGCCCTAGAACGTGAGCTTCAGGCAAAACCAAGATGAGATGGCATCCAGGAAATGACAAGGATTTTTGAGGCTCTGTTTTCCATTGTCTCCTTATATGGCTGTGAATGCGAGAGGAATGAGCCTGCCCTTTCTGTCGTTTCCCCAAGGTGTCTGCAGCATTGTGACGTATTTGTAGGCAGATCATTGGAAGATTGACCACAAGAGACCACATTTACAAGGTGTCCGCCCGGTGTCCTGCGCCGAAATTGGTGCGCAAAAGTCACCTGCCAGTATGCAAAAGTCACCTGCCAGTATTTTTCCATGGGATACAGAGAGGAAAGCAAGCTTCCACGAACTGCATATCAATGAAGAGATATGTGAAAAAACACCTTGAGGATTGATTCCAAACAACGTTTGCCATGTTTCGGTCGATATTATGTAGTTAATCCGGAAAAAGTTTTACGTTGTAGGTGACTGAATTTTCGGTTCGTTTCGGTAGCCAGACGCAATGTAGAAAACGGAACGATTTCTCCTACACACAGACGCTTTCAGGAAAAACTGCGCATTTGGTATGTAACTGAGAGTCTCCTCATTGAAAACATCAGAAGCTCTTCAAAGGTAAATGATTTTATTTATTTGGTTATCTGGTTTTTGTGAAAATGTTGCGTGCTAAATGCTACTCAAAATGCTATGCTAGCTTTGCATACTCTTACACAAATTAGTCAATTTCTATGGTTCAAAAGCATATTTTGAAAATCTGAGATGACAGTGTTGTTAAGAAAAGGCTAAGCTTGAGAGCAGACGCATTATTTTCATTTTATTTGCGATTTTCAGAAATCGTTAACGTTGCGTTATGCTAATGAGCCTGAGGCTTTAGTCACAAACCCGGATCCGGGATGGGGAGTTTCAAGAAGTTAAAGAATGACCAGGCATCCTTAACTGACGGGATGAGGACAATATCCTTCCAGGATACCCGGGCCAGGTCGATTAGAAAGGCCTGCTCTCAGAAGTGTTTTAGGGAGTGTTTGACAGTGATGAGGGGTGGTCGATTGGCCGCGGATCCGTAGCGGATACAGGCAATGAGGCAGTAATCACTGAGATCCTGATTGAAGACAGCGTAGGTGTATTTGGAGGGCAAGTTGGTCAGGATAATGTCTATGAGGTTGCCCATGTTTACAGATTTAGGGTTGTACCTGGTGGGTTCCTTGATGATTTGTGTGAGATTGAGGACATCTAGTTTAGATTGTAGGACTACCGGGGTGTTAAGCATATCCCAGTTTAGGTCACCTAACAGAACAAACTCTGAAGCTAGATGGGGGGCGATCAATCCACAAATGGTGTCCAGGGCACAGCTGGGAGCTGAGGGGGGGTCGGTAGCAGGCAGCAACAGTGAGAAACTTATTTCTGGAGAGAATAATTTTTAAAATGAGAAGTTCAGGTATGGACCTAGAAAGTATGACATTACTTTGCAGGTTATCTCTGCAGTAGAATGTAACTCCTCCCCCTTTGGCAGTTCTATCTTGACGGAAAATGTTATAATTGGGTATGGAAATCTCAGAATTTTTGGTGGCCTTCCTAAGCCAGGATTCAGACACGGCAAGGACATCAGGGTTGGCAGAGTGTGCTAAAGCAGTGAGTAAAACAAACTTAGTGAGGAGGCTTCTGATGTTGACATTTCAATCACAGAAGTCAACAAATGAGGGTGACTGGGGACATGCAGGGCCTGGGTTTACCTCCACATCACCCGAGGAACAGAGGAGGAGTAGGATGAGGGTGCGGCTAAAGGCTATCAAAACTCGTCGCCTCGAGCGTTGAGGACAAAGAATCAAAGGGGCAGATTTCTGGGCGTGGTAGAATAGATCCAGGACATAATGTGCAGACAGGGGTATGGTGGGGTGCGGGTACAGCAGGGGTAAGCCCAGGCACTGGGTGATGATAAGAGAGGTTGTATCTCTGGATAAGCTGGTTATAATGGGTGAGGTCACCGCATGTGTGGGAGGTGGGACAAAGGAGGTATCAGAGGTATGAAGAGTGGAACTAGGGGCTCCATTTTAAACTAAAACAATGATAACTAATCTGAACAACAGTATACAAGGCATATTGACATTTGAGAGAGACAGACAGCTAGGCTTAAAGTAATCGCCGTTGTTGATTGGGAGAGCTAGCTAAAACAACAGGTGAAGACAACAGCTCATCAGCTAACACAACAACAGCAGGTAATGACTAGGCAGAGCGATGACTAGGCAGAGAGGGTCGGATTAACTACACATACAGTACCAGTCAAAAGTCTGGACTCACTTACTCATTCCAGGGGTTTTTAAACTATTTTTCTACATTGTTGAATAATAGTGAAGACTTCAAAACTATGAAACAACACATATGGAATCGTGTAGTAACCAAAACAAATTGTGAAACAAATCTAAATATATTTTATATACGTCAAAGTAGCCACCCTGTGCCATTGCTGACAGCTTTGCACACTCTTGTGGACTTTTTAAAATGGGTTCTGAAAGGGAGAAAGCGTCCATGGGGGTGCCTACTTCCTGGAGGCTGGACAAGCCAACTGGAGTAGGGTCTTATCACCCCCCCCCCCCCCACACCATGGACGCCCATTAGATCTGCCTGGTATCAGACAAACTAAAGGAAAATAAACCCCTGCACCAACTTAGCTTAGGGAGTGAGAATAAATACGGAGCTAACCAAACAGGAAGACAAGATAAAAACCCAACTTAAGTGTGTAGGGGGCAGTATTTTGATGTTTGGATGGAAAACGTACCCAAACGAAACAGCCTATTTCTCAGACGCGATCACATCCCGTCATGGCTTGGTGTCACCAGAGTTTTGCATGCGCAACAGCTTGGGGCAGACATTTTCTCTCTCTCCTATTGAAAAAGCTATGGTCCGGTTGAAATATTAGCAATTATTTATTGTAAAAACAACCCGAGTATTGATTATAAAAAACTTTTGACATGTTCCTATGAACTTTACGGATACTATTTGGAATTTTTGTCTGCCCGTCATGACCTGCACAAGCCTGTGGATTACTCAACAAAACGAGCCAACCAAATTGAGGTTTTTGGATTTAAAAATAATCTTTATCGAACAAAAGGAACATTTATTGTGTAACTAGGAGTCTCATGAGTGCAAACATCCGAAGATTATCAAAGGTAAACGATTAATTTTATTGTATTTCTGACTTTCGTGACCAATGTACTTTGCTGCTAGCTTTTTGTAATGTTTTGTCTGCTGAGAGAGATGTCCTCACATAAACGCCTTGTTTGCTTTTGCTGTAAAGCTTTTTTGAAATCTGACACGCCAGGTGGATTAACCTGTCTGGCCCACCCGGGACGCAACCGCACCCCCTGCCAACAATAAATGCAAATGCGCTACGCCAAATGCTAATAGCACTCGTTAAAACTCAAACGTTCATTAAAATTCACATGCAGTGTAGTCAATTCAAGCTACACTCGTTGTGAATCAAGCCAACGAGTCAGATTTGTGAAATGCTTTTCGGCGAAAGCATGAGTAGCTATTATCTGATAGCAGGCAACACGCCGAAATACCAGAAGGGACGTAAACAAAGGAATTAGCGTAGCCGGCGCTACACAAAACACAAAAATAAAATATAAAACATTCATTACCTTTGACGAGATTCTTTGTTGGCACTCCTATATGTCCCATAAACATCACAATTGGGTCTTTTTTTCGATTAAATCGGACCTAAAATGTCAATTTATGAACACCTTCAGATCCAGTAAAAACACATTTTTTAAACGCGACGTTATTTTTTTAAATTAAAAAAGTTGCCTATAAACTTTGACAACACTTCAAACTACTTCTGTAATCCAACTTTAAGTATTACTAAACGTTTAATAAACGATCAAATTGATCACGGAGCGATCTGTATTCAATAAGCACGAGTTTGGGAAACATAACTAACTTTTCCGGTTCCATTGTTTACAGCTGTGGACTTGACAACCGGATGTGGCTATTACTCAGATGACCAACGATTTAGTTGAATCGAAATCACAACACTGGCGACATCGTGTGGAAGCTGTAGGAACTGTAATCTCACCCTTTATTATTTTTCCTTCCAATAGACAATACATGGGCTGGCGGATTGATTTTTTCTTTGTCGATTTAGTGACCAGGTTTTCTGGCGATTTTGACCACGGAACTCGTTCTGTTATAGTCACAGACACCATTGAACCAGTTCTAGAAACTTCAGAGTGTTTCCTATGCACACATACTAATCATATGCATATACTATATTCCTGGCATGAGTAGCAGGACGTTGAAATGTTGCGCGATTTTTAACAGAATGTTGAAAAAAGTAGCCCGATCTCTAAGAGGTTTTAACAACAAGCTAAGCTGTGTTTTGTTATATTGCACTTGTGATTTCATGAAAATTACATATTTTTAGTAATTTAATTTGAATTTCGCGCTCTGCAATTCAGCGGATGTTGACCAAAATGATCCCATTAATGGGATTGGCGCACCAAGAAGTTTTAAAGAGGACTCTGTGATGGTCGTAGCAGGACTTGTTTCTGTACTTGTTTCTGTCCTCGGCCATAGCTTCAGGGTTGTCTGTGATAGCCCTGTGTGCTGTAGCCCTATCCTTTAGTTTATCGCCAACCTCAGAGTTATTTCAGGACTTTTGATTCAGTAAAGCAGCGATGACTTTAACCGCGGGGACAACGTCACTATTGTATTTACTAATGTAGCTGTGGATGGAGGTGGTTAGCGCATCAATGTTATCGGCGGAGTCCGGAAACATATTCCAAGCAGTACTGTAGCATGAAATCTGATTCTGGACACCATTTCTCAATGAAGCAAGTCACAGGTACTTTCTGTTTGAGTTTCTGCTTGTAAACAGGAAGCAGGAGTACGGAGTCATGATATGATTTGCCGAATGGGGGACGAGGGAGGGCGTTGTATGCTTGTTTGTGAGTAGAATATTAGTGGTCTGGGACTTTATCGCCCCTACTGGCATTGGAGACATGTTGATGGAAGTTGGGTGTCTTAATAATGACTTGCAGACTTGTTTACGTGCTGCTGTGCGTTTTGCTGCTAACCTTACTTTGCTACCTGACAACTTTACGGTTTGTACTTTTTAATTACCGTATATATTTTTTGTTTTTCCCTTGCTCTACGTTTTCACTCCAGACTCTTTATTTGGACGTGGCTCGTCAGGACCTCCAACAGCTGAAGCTCCACATACATCAAATCAAAATCAAATCAAATCAAATGTATTTATATAGCCCTTGGATGGTAAGTTGGTGGTTGAAGATATCCCTCTAGTGGTGTGGGGGCTGTGCTTTGGAAAAGTGGGTGGGGTTATATCCTGCGTGTTTGACCCTGTCCGGGGGTATCGTCGGATGGGGCAACAGTGTCTCCCGACCCCTCCTGTCTCAGCCTCCAGTATTTATGCTGCCGTAGTTTATGCGTCGGGGGCTAGGGTCAGTCTGTTATACCTGGAGAATTTCTCCTGTCTTATTCGTTGTCAAGTGTGAATTTAAGTTGTCTCTCTCTTTCTCTCTCTCTCTCTCTCTCTCTCTCTCTCTCTCTCTCTCTCTCTCTCTCTCTCTGTCTCTCTCTCTCTCTCCTCTCTCTCTCTCTCTCTCTCTCTCTCTCAGGACCTGAGCCATAGGACCATGCCTCAGGACTATCTGGCCTGATGACTCCTTGTTGCCCCAGTCCACCTTGCCGTGCTGCTGCTCCAGTTTCAACTGTTCTGCCTGCGGCTATGGAACACTGACCTGTTCACCGGACGTGCTACCTGTCCCAGACGTGCTGTTTTCAACTCCCTAGAGACTGCAGGAGTGGTAGAGATACTCTGAATTTGATCGGCTATAAAAAGCCAACTGACATTTACTCCTGAGTTGCTGACCTGTTGCACCTTCGTCAAACACTGTGATTATTATTATTTGACCCTGTTGTTCATCTATGAACATTTGAACATCTTGGCCGTGCTTCTACACCTGTATTGCTTGCTGTTTGGGATTTTAGGCTGTGTTTCTGTACAGCACTTTGAGATATCAGCTGATGTAAGAAGGGTTTTATAAATAAATTTGATTTGATTTACTGTATAATCACCGGCAACCAGAAAAGCGGCTTCTGGATGTAAGTTTTCCTGCTTGTTTATAGCCTCGTACAATTCGTTCATATGCCAGCTTGCTATTTTTCTTGTCCTGAGGTGGAATGTATACAACAGTCACGATAACAGCTGATAACTCCCTTGAGCGGTAGAAGGGTCGATATTTGACCATCAGCTATTCCAAGACGGTCGACACCGTGTGTATGTGTGTATTAGGCTTGGGTGGTATCCAGATTTTCATATCGTCAAGTGTATCACTCTAACTTCTCTGCCAAAACGAGAGGCACAGCGATTCTGGTACGGAAAGGAATTCCCTTTCTGCATTAAACCACCCTTGCGGATAAAGAGGGATAAAGAGGGTCGGTATGTGATCGTGATAGGAGAAATCCACTCTACCTCAGTAACTCTACTAAATATCTATGGGCCAAACATTGATAACCCCTCTTTCTTCAAAAGAGTCCTTGCCCTGATTCCAGATATCTCCCATACTAACCTGGTCATTGGAGGGGACCTTAACTGTGTGCTAGACCAGTATTTGGATAGATCCTCTAGCCGGCGAACCCCTACCTCCTATTCAAGCGAATTCTTGAATACCTACATAAAAAATTCAAACTTATTTGATATATGGAGGATCGCTAACACTACGGGTAGGGAATACTCCTTTTACTCTCATGTTCACAATGTTTACACTCGAATTGACTACTTTTTGTTGGATGCTAGACTACTCCCCTATACCTGTAATGTGAGGTATCATGATATTATAATCTCGGACCACAGTCCACTCACCTTCTCCCTGAGATTGGGTGACATTGTACCAAACGAGAGGGTCTGGAGGTTGAATCCTCAGCTCCTCACAGAACCAACATTCTGTGAATATCTTAAAGACCAAATTACATTTTTCTTTGATACCAACGACAACACAGAGACCTCCCCAGCATTATTGTGGGAAACACTGAAGGCTTATCTGAGAGGCTGTATCATCTCCTTTCAGGCTGCCAGGAGTAGGCGAAACAGAGGAAAACTGGAAGAACTGGAGGGATAAATCCACTTACTGGATAGGGAGAATGCTAGCCACCCATCTATGGAGAAACATATAAAATTACCTCTTTAAAATTTGAATATAATCAGATTCTCTCAGCTAAAATAGCTAAATCTTTTCTCTATGCCAAGCAAAAATATTTTGAGTTTGGTGACAAACCACACAAATTACTCGCCAGACAACTACGAAAAAATGTGAGTGACCGAATGATTCACAAAGTTAAATCTGCATCTGGGGAATTACTCTCTTCCCCCAAAGACATCAATGACAGATTCCGGCAGTTTTATGAGACTCTATATACATCTAAAGCGGATCCTTACCCTTTAATTATGCAAACATTTTTGGAGGACTGTAATCTTCCTGCCCTGAACCAGGAAGATTCTAACTTCCTGAATAAGGAAATATCTCTTGATGAAATTCGAGAAACAATTAAATCTCTAAAGAGTGGCAAGACCCCGGGCCCAGATGGATACCCTGGTGAATTCTATAAAACATTCAGCAACATGCTCTCTCCCTACCTGCACAAAATGTTGGTTCAGGCCAATGAGGATGGAGCCTCCCTTCTACTTTGGACGAAGATTACAGTTATACATAAGAAGGGTAAGGATCCAGAAGAGGTAGGGTCATACAGACCAATATCTCTCCTTAATACAGACCAAAAGATTTTAGCAAAAACTCTGGCTAACAGGCTTAGCACTTTAATTGGCAAATTGGTCCATTCGGATCAGACCGGCTTTATCCCTAACAGAAACTCATTCTTCAATCTCAGGCGCCTCTTCAATATTATGTATTCTCAGAGGTTACCCAACGTGGACCTTGCCGTCATATCTCTTGACGCCGAAAAGGCCTTTGACCAAGTTGAGTGGCCCTATCTATTCAAGGTCCTACAGAAATGTAATATTGGAGATGAGTTCATAAATTGGATCCAGCTTTTATATAGGAACCCCTGTGCCAGAATACTCACTAACCAATCATTGTCGCCCCGATTTAACCTTAACAGGGGGACAAGGCAGGGTTGTGCGCTGTCGCCTATGCTCTTCGCCCTAATTATCGAACCCCTCGCTCAGACGATTAGATCTCATGCAGCAATACACGGCTATAATACTAAAGATACTCTAAATAAGATTTCCCTGTACGCAGATGACATCCTCCTCTATGTAACAGAACCCCAGGCTAGTATCCCAGCTATTCTTGATGTGATCAATTTGTCTGGTACCTTCTCGGGATACAGAATAAATTGGAACAAGAGTGAATTAATGCCCATACGGTCGCAAAACACCTCCTGGCTAGAACATCTCCCATTTAAGTTATCTTCAGAAAAATTTACCTACCTAGGAATTGTAGTTACCAAACAATACTCCTTACTATTTAAAGAGAATTTCCCCTCTCTGATGCAAAAACTCAAAGCAAACATATTATTTTGGAGAACTCTCCCAATTTCTCTGCTCGGAAGAATTCATGCCATCAAAATGGTCTTCCTCCCACAACTGCTCTACCTATATCAGAACGTCCCAGTATTCATACCTAAATCCTTTCATAAACAACTGGACTCAATTATCAATCCTTTCATCTGGGATTATAAAACACACAGGACAGGTAAAAAACACCTCTGTAAATCCAAGATGGAAGGAGGACTGTCTCTCCCAAATTTTATATTTTATTACTGGGCCGCTAACCTCTGCGTTGTTACGTTTCTGCTGGATGACGCACTTCCGTCATCCAGCTGGCTTAGTATGGAGCGTGAGGAGTGTCACCCCTTCTCTATTGGCGCTGTGATTTTGTCGCCTGTCAAACTGGAGATGTCACTTTATTGTAACAATCCTATTATACATAGCACAGTCCGAATCTGGAAGCAAATTAAAGTCCACTTTGAGTTTAGACCAATGTCATTCATGCTCCCTGTTGCCAGGAATCCCTCCTTTGCCCCTTCTAACCTTGATAACACCTTTGAGCGATGGGGAGAGTTAGGGATAAGTACCATAGGGGATTTATACATAGAAGGGACCTTTGCTTCCTTTGAGTTGCTGAGGGAAACTTATAATCTTCCCAGAAGTATTTTTTTCAGATACCTACAAATTTGAGACTACGTTAGAAAACACCTCCCAACATTTGGGAATGCTAAACCTTCCATGTTTGACGGATGCATAAAAATATGCCCCACCTCAGACAAACTGATATTGCGTCTATATGATGCTTTTCAATCTGTTAGCACACCTTCTACAGATGCCATCAAGGCAAAATGGGAGGAAGAACTAGGGACTGACATTTCTGTGGCAGACTGGGAAGAGAGCTTGGAGTATATCCACACATGCTCCATTAATTCCAGACATCGTCTCATACAATTCAAGGTTTTACACAGATTACACTATTCCAAAACTAAACTGCATAGGATATTTCCTGATACATCCCCTACATGTGATAAATGTCAGGCTGCGCAGGGTACACTACTCCACTGCTTTGCCCTATGCTCTAGCTTGCATGGTTATTGGTGTGCAATTTTTGGTATCCTCTCTGAAGTTTTGGAGACTTCAATAGATCTAGACCCGCTTCTGATAAACCTGGGAGTATCTGAGTCCCTAAACGGATTAACCAACCCCCAAAAACAACCCATTACCTACGGTCTCATTTCGGCAAAAAAACTCATCTTGTTGTTTTGGAAAAGAAGGGAAGCGCCCTCTACCAAATTATGGCTCAGTGAATTGCCAAACACTGTACATTTAGAAAGAATTAGATATATTCTGAACAATAAATTATCAACATTTGATCAAATCTGGCAGCCTTTCCTCTCCTAGTTGGACGAGTCGGCGCTGTGAATTTGTACTTATTAACGCACTCTCAACTGTAATATTTTAATCTACCTTTGGGCAGCATGTGCTGGCCCTGCCACCCGAGCGAGCAGTTGGATAAGGGGGGAATAAGTGGGGGTAGGGTTGAATAAGTGGGGGACATCTTCCCTCTTTCTTTCTACGTGTCCTTGTTTTGTATGTCATGTTTTGTATTATTTGTTTTGCACCCAGGGCTCTGGGTCTTGTTGTTCCGGAATGCTCTTTTATGTTTAGATAAGAATTGTATACCTGTCTTGTATACCTATACACCATTCTTGTGTGTGTTTAATAACAAAATATTTGAAACGGAAAAAAAAAAGTGAACGACAGAAATTGTGAAAGTAAACAAAGCTGTGATGAATGATTGTTTTTTTTGAAGGAAGAGATGCATGTGTACACAGAGTAGAGGGCAGACGATTGATGGAGAAAAGAAAATGACACTGTAACAATAAATCATCCAGAGCTCTTTGATGTCTGACAGAAAGCCATTATAAGATATCTGATGGCAAAAAAAATGGATTAGTGAATTGTAGTGTAAATGCATAATCTCATGTGACTTGATGGTAATTGAAAAAACATCCCGTGGTATACAGTATATAGGGCCTAGTGTGTGTATGTGTGTGTGTGTGTGTGTGTGTGTGTGTGTGTGTGTGTGTGTGTGTGTGTGTGTGTGTGTGTGTGTGTGTGTGTGTGTGTGTGTGTGTGTGTGTGTGTGTGTGTGGTAGTGAATGTATGGCCGTCACCCAGTCGAGCAATGACTATGCCTCTGCCGCCCCAAGCTGTGTTCATGAAGTCTGCCTTGATCACAGTGATGATAGCCAGGCCCTGACCGTTCGCTAATATATTGGCTGGAGGTAGAACACACACACACACATGGAGACTAAGACAGACACACACCAACAATTATTGGCGGGTCCTGCTAGCATGTTAGCTTGAGTGATATAATTTCCTGCCTGGTATTTTTGACTGTCACATGACTTCAACATAAAGACATGCTCAGAATGAAGGAGAGAGAAATTCAAATGGTATGAATCAAAGATGTGAGCTCAGGAAGGGCACACACACACACACACACACACCGAGAGAGACAGACACCAAGAGAGACAGACACGAGAGAGACAGACACAGAGAGAGACAGACACTGAGAGAGACAGACACGAGAGAGACAGACACAGAGAGACAGACACTGAGAGAGACAGACACGAGAGACAGACACGAGAGAGACAGACACACACCAAGAGACACAGACACACACCGAGAGACACAGACACACAGACAGACACAGAGACAGACAGACACCGAGAGAGACAGACACCGAGAGAGAAAGACAGACATGAGAGAGAGAGAGAGACAGACACCGAGAGAGAGAGAGACAGACACGAGAGAGAGAGACACGAGAGAGAGAGAGAGCAGAGGTCACGATCAGATGAGCTCCTGCATTTTTTCAGCATTTTCTTTAAAAAAGATAGATTAGGAGTTAGATAAACTTGGATTTTTTGGGTCAGGAACACATACTGGATTCTACTCTCTACAACATAACCCCCACTTCAAATCAAAACTTAAACCCTACAACCTGATTTTGGACGGAATTATGGAATCCACCTGGAAGGTTCACAACTACCAAGATTTATTACTCTATACAGCAAATTCTCTGTAAAACAACAGAAACCTGAAAACACCATCCAACCTGGAACTGAGTGAGTAATGTTTAGTCTGAAACTATATTTTATCTCCAAAAGCCAAGAAGAAAAATACACAACATTACTTTATAAGGACTGAATTCTAACATAATTCTGCCAAGCTTGATACAGCTTCAACTAGCACTGACGTGTCAAGTGAGAGGTGTCAACGCCCATTAGCCCAACAATGGCAGGAGAGTCACACAGTCTACCCCAACCAAATGGAGAGGCATTAGAAGCTCCCTCCCGCTGTTCAGAGGTAATTAAAATACAGTACCCTTTGCATGTAAAGAATGATAAAGCAAGAAAAGATTACAAAATGAAGCTCCTTATGGAAAATCAAGAGACACCTTTTGCTGACTATTACAAAAATGGGAACATCAGCAACCTTATATTGCACACAAACCATCCCCTGGCATGGCACAGTGCTATATTAGCACACTACCCCTTTGTTAAGAGAGGGGGGGTTAACGAGGGGTGGAAACTCAGAATACTTGATAACGAGAACTCTGAGTCCGGTAATATAAATCTCTATAAGTCCTCTGGACAGTGGTGCGACAACTTCAACAGGAGAAAGAGCAGGATTAGGAAAAGAACAGAGCTCTCGAGGAGAGGATCAGACTGCTGGTGGAGGAGAGGTTGAGGAGGATGGAGGAGAGGTTGAGGGGGACGGAGGAGAGGTTGAGGGGATGGTGTGTGACAGAGAACAACCCACTAGAGAGGTAGCCACCCCCACAGAGAAGCCAGCAGAACAGCCCACCTCAGAACCCGACAAACGTCTCGACACCACGGCAGAAGAGTCCACACCAGACCCTGACCATAGAGTCAACATCACAGCAGAACAGACAAATGAAGAACCCCAAGCCCAGCGGCTCTCACCCCCTCTGAGCACACCCCCCTGTCAGCCGCCCTTATAGCCCTTCTGACAACCCCCCCACACCCACTGAGGACAAACACAAGACACAGATTGTATTATTTATGGACTCAAATGGGAAATATATCGAAGAAAAAAAACTTGTGTCCAAACACCCAGCGCACCCTTGACCTTCTGTCTGAGGACCAACTAGGCTCACCGAGCCACATAATAATACACACAGGCACAAACGACCTGAGAGCACAGCAGGAAAGGGTGGCCACAGCACTGAAGGGAGTGATTGAAAAGGCTTCTTCTACTTTCCCCAACGCACAAGTAGTTATCTCCACCCTGCTACCACGAAAAGACTTCCACCCTGCTACCATACAGCGGGTAAACGTAAGTATTTCCCGTGACTGTGCCTCAAAACCAAATGTTTTCCTGGCCCACCACTCCACCCTGGACTTGAACAGCCTCTATGACCAGGTCCACCTCTACAAGGCAGCAGTGCCCACCTTTGCCCGAACTCTAAAGGAAATCGCTCTCAAACGTATCCCCAACACTTCACACAGGAGCAACAGATCAATAGACACCCCACCCAGACCAGCGAGACACCCTCCCAGACCTGCAGGACCCCCCCCTGGACCTACACATAGAGGACCCACGCCAAGAGGAATTACATCCAGACCACCGCACACCCAGACACATCCACACCCCCACCCCAACCAATCAACACCCCCCCCCGTCAACCATGCCCACACCCCATTTAGGCCCCCTCATATCAGACCTATGCCACTCCTGCCCACCCCATGCACCCCACCCCCGCAAAGAGGGCCTCAACATGGAAGCCACACATACGCCCAGGTAGTGAGCGGGCAAACAGTCCCAACCCCCACTCTCACACTCACCCAAGCCAATGGCATGTACCAGATGCTCAGCAGGCTCTGCTCACACTTACTGGCCTGAGGCCAAACCACGACCAACAGCATTGGACACTCTAGAACAAAAAGCCTTCACTATATCATCCTGGAATATCCAAGGCCTGAGGGCATCTGCCTTTGGCCTAAAGAGCAGAACCCAGACTTCACCAAAGAAATCGGTAATACAGATATTGTCATCCTGCAAGAAACCTGGTATAGAGGAGACAGACCCACTGGTTGCCCTCTAGGTTACAGAGAGCTGGTAGTCCCATCCACCAAACTACCAGATATGAAACAGGGAAGGGACTCAGGGGGTATGCTAATTTGGTATAGAGCAGACCTAACTCACTCCATTAAATTAATAAAAACAGGAACATTCTACATTTGGCTAGAAATTCAAAAGGAAATTATCCTAACAGAGAAAAATGTCCTCCAGTGTGCTACCTATATCCCCCCACTAGAATCCCCATATTTTAATGAAGACAGCTTCTCCATCCTGGAGGGGGAAATCAATAATTTCCAGGCACAGGGACATGTACTAGTCTGTGGCGACCTAAATGCCAGAACCGGACAAGAACCTGACACCCTCAGCACACAGGGCGACAAACACCTGCCTGGAGGTGACAGCATTCCCTCCCACATATGCCCCCCTAGGCACAACTATGACAACATAACCAACAAAAACGGGTCACAACTCCTGCAGCTCTGTCGCACGCTGGCTATGTACATAGTCAATGGTAGGCTTCGAGGGGACTCCTATGGTAGGTACACCTATAGCTCATCTCTTGGCAGTAGTACTGTAGACTACTTTATCACTGACCTCAACCCAGAGTCTTTCAGAGTGTTCACAGTCAGCCCACTGACATCCCTATCAGACCACAGCAAAATCACAGTCTACTTATTAAACAGAGCAATACTCAATCATGAGGCATCAAAGCCAAAGGAACTGAGTAACATTAATAAGAAATGCTATAGATGGAAGGAATGCAGTTTGGAAACCTACCAAAAAAGGCAACAACAAATTCAATCCCTTTTAGACAATTTCCTGGGTAAAACGTTCCACTGTAATAGTGAAGGTGTAAACTTGGCAGTAGAAAATCTTAACAGTATATTTGACCTCTCAGCTTCCCTATCAAACCTAAAAATCTCAAATAGAAAACCGAAGAAAATTAACAACAATGACAAATGGTTTGATGAAGAATGCAAAAATCTAAGAAAGAAATTGAGAAACCTGTCCAACCAAAAACATAGAGACCTGGAAAACCTGAGTCTACGCATTCACTATGGTGAATCACTACAATACAGAAATACACTACGGTAAAAGAAGGAACAGCATGTCAGAAATCAGCTCAATGTAATTGAAGAATCCATAGACTCTAACCACTCCTGGGAAAATTGGAAAACACTAAACAAACAACAACACGAAGAATTATCTATCCAAAATGGAGATGTATGGGTAAACCACTTCTCCAATCTTTTTGGCTCAATAACAAAGAATAAAGAGCAAAAACATATACATGTTCAAATACAGATCATAGAATCAACTATTAAAGACTACCAGAACCCACTGGATTCTCCAATTACATTGAATGAGTTACAGGACAAAATAAAAACCCTCCAACCCAAAAAGGCCTGTGGTGTTGATGGTATTCTCAATGAAATGATCAAATATACAGACAACAAATTCCAATTGGCTATACTAAAACTCTTTAACATCATACTTAGCTCTGGCATCTTCCCCAATATTTGGAACCAAGGACTGATCACCCCAATCCACAAAAGTGGAGACAAATTTGACCCCAATAACTACCGTGGAAAATGTGTCTACAGTAACCTTGGGAAAATCCTCTGCATCATCATTAACAGCAGACTCGTACATTTCATCAATGAAAACAATGTACTGAGCAAATGTCAAATTGGCTTTTTACCAAATTACCGTACAACAGACCATGTATTCACCCTGCACACCCTAATTGACAACCAAAGCAAGTGAGGTAGATAATATATAAAGTGATATAAACAATAAAAATTAACAGTAAACATCACACATACAGAAGTTTCAAAACAATAAAGACATTACAAATGTCATATTACATATATATATATATATATATATTATATATATATACAGTGTTTTAACAATGTACAAATGGTAAAGGACACAAGATAAAATAAACAAGCATAGATATGGGTTGTATTTACAGAACGTGCCGTCCTTGGCCAGCTCTCCCGCTATCTCTCTCAGAATGACCTTCTTGATCCAAATCAGTCAGGTTTCAAGACTAGTCATTCAACTGAGACTGCTCTTCTCTGTATCACGGAGGCGCTCCGCACTGCTAAAGCTAACTCTCTCTCCTCTGCTCTCATCCTTCTAGACCTATCGGCTGCCTTCGATACTGTGAACCATCAGATCCTCCTCTCCACCCTCTCCGAGTTGGGCATCTCCGGCGCGGCCCACGCTTGGATTGCGTCCTACCTGACAGGTCGCTCCTACCAGGTGGCGTGGCGAGAATCTGTCTCCTCGCCACGCGCTCTCACCACTGGTGTCCCCCAGGGCTCTGTTCTAGGCCCTCTCCTATTCTCGCTATACACCAAGTCACTTGGCTCTGTCATAACCTCACATGGTCTCTCCTATCATTGCTATGCAGACGACACACAATTAATCTTCTCCTTTCCCCCTTCTGATGACCAGGTGGCGACCGCATCTCTGCATGTCTGGCAGACATATCAGTGTGGATGACGGATCACCACCTCAAGCTGAACCTCGGCAAGACGGAGCTGCTCTTCCTCCCGGGGAAGGACTGCCCGTTCCATGATCTCGCCATCACGGTTGACAACTCCATTGTGTCCTCCTCCCAGAGCGCTAAGAACCTTGGCGTGATCCTGGACAACACCCTGTCGTTCTCAACTAACATCAAGGCGGTGGCCCGTTCCTGTAGGTTCATGCTCTACAACATCCGCAGAGTACGACCCTGCCTCACACAGGAAGCGGCGCAGGTCCTAATCCAGGCACTTGTCATCTCCCGTCTGGATTACTGCAACTCGCTGTTGGCTGGGCTCCCTGCCTGTGCCATTAAACCCCTACAACTCATCCAGAACGCCGCAGCCCGTCTGGTGTTCAACCTTCCCAAGTTCTCTCACGTCACCCCGCTCCTCCGCTCTCTCCACTGGCTTCCAGTTGAAGCTCGCATCCGCTACAAGACCATGGTGCTTGCCTGCGGAGCTGTGAGGGGAACGGCACCGCAGTACCTCCAGGCTCTGATCAGGCCCTACACCCAAACAAGGGCACTGCGTTCATCCACCTCTGGCCTGCTCGCCTCTCTACCACTGAGGAAGTACAGTTCCCGCTCAGCCCAGTCAAAACTATTCGCTGCTCTGGCCCCCCAATGGTGGAACAAACTCCCTCACGACGCCAGGACAGTCAATCACCACCTTTCGGAGACACCTGAAACCCCACCTCTTTAAGGAATACCTAGGATAGGATAAAGTAATCCTTCTCACCCCCCCTTAAATGATTTAGATGCACTATTGTAAAGTGGCTGTTCCACTGGATGTCATAAGGTGAATTCACCAATTTGTAAGTCGCTCTGGATAAGAGCGTCTGCCAAATGACTTAAATGTAAATGTAAATGTAATGGTGTGTGTTCTTCACTGGTTGTCCTTTTCTCGTGGCAACAGGTCACAAATCTTGCTGCTGTGATGGCACACTGTGGAATTTCACCCAGTACATATGGGAGTTTTTCAAAATTGGGTTTGTTTTCGAATTCTTTGTGGATCTGTGTAATCTGAGGGAAATATGTCTCTCTAATATGGTCATACATTGGGCAGGAGGTTAGGAAGTGCAGCTCAGTTTCCACATCATTTTGTGGGCAGTGAGCACATAGCCTGTCTTCTCTTGAGAGCCATGTCTGCCTACGGCGGCCTTTCTCAATAGCAAGGCTATGCTCACTGAGTCTGTACATAGTCAACGCTTTCCTTAATTTTGGGTCAGTCACAGTGATCAGGTATACTGCCGATGTGTACTCTCTGTGTAGGGCCAAATAGTATTCTAGTTTGCTCTGATTTTTTTGTTAATTCTTTCCAATGTGTCAAGTAATTATCTTTTTGTTTTCTCATGATTTGGTTGGGTCTAATTGTGCTGTTGTCCTGGGGCTCTGTAGGGTGTGTTTGTGTTTGTGAACAGAGCCCCAGGACCAGCTTGCTTAGGGGACTCTTCTCCAGGTTCATCTCTCTGTAGGTGATGGCTTTGTTGTGGAAGGTTTGGGAATCGCTTCCTTTTAGGTGGTTATAGAATTTAACGGCTCTTTTCTGGATTTTGATCATTAGTGGGTATCGGCCTAATTCTGCTCTGCATGCATTATTTGGTGTTCTACGTTGTACACGGAGGATATTTTTACAGAATTCTGCGTGCAGAGTCTCAATTTGGTGTTTGTCCCATTTTGTGAAGTCTTGGTTGGTGAGCAGAACCCAGACCTCACAACCATAAAGGGCAATTCAAGTATTTTTAGCCAAATCCTAATTGGTATGTTGAAATGTATGTGCCTTTTGATGGCATAGAATACCCTCCTTGCCTTGTCTCTCAGATCGTTCACAGCTTTCTGGAAGTTACCTGTGGCGCATGTTTCCAGACATTTACAAATTACATTTAAATTCATTTAGCAGACGCTCTGGATAAGAGCGACTTAAAAATGGTGAATTCAAACTTCTGAAAAAAGAAAGCTGTGAACGATCTGAGAGAGAAGGCAAGGAGGGTATTCTATGCCATCAAAAGGCACATACATTTCAACATACCAATTAGTATTTGGCTAAAAATACTTGAATTGCCCTTTATGGTTGTGACCAAGGTATGTATAGTTTTTTGTGTGCTCTAGGGCAACAGTGTCTAGATGGAAGTTGTATTTGTGGTCCTGGTGACTGGACCTTTTTTGGAACACCATTATTTTGGTCTTACTGAGATTTACTGTCAGGGCCCAGGTCTGACAGAATCTGTGCATAAGATCTAGCTGCTGCTGTAGGACCTCCTTGGTTGGTGACAGAAGCACCAGATCATCAGCAAACAGCAGACATTTGACTTCGGATTCTAGTAGGGTGAGGCCGGGTGCTGCAGACCTTTCTAGTGCCCGCGCCAAGCGTGACACTTGGAATTCAGGCAAAGGAGGTCAATCTTGGTTTCATCAGACCAGAGAATCTTGTTTCTCATGGTCTGAAAGTCTTTAGGTGCGTTTTGGTAAACACCAAACGGTCTGTCATGTGTCTTTAACTGAGGAGTGACTTCCGTCTGGCCACTCTACCATAAAGGCCTGATTGGTGGAGTGCTGCAGAGATAGTTGTCCTTCTGGGAGGTTCTCCCATCTCCACAGAGGAACTCTGGATGTCTGTCAAGGTGACCATCGTGCTTCTTGGTCACCTCCTGACCAAGTACCTTCTCCCCCATTGCTCAGTTTGGCCGGGAGGCAGTCTTGTTGGTTCCCAACTTCTTCCATTTAAGAATGATTGAGGCCAGTGTGTTCTTGGGGACCTTCAATGCTGCAGAAATGTTTGAATAGCCTTCCCCAGATCTCTTTCTCGACACAATTCTGACTCGGAGCTCAACAGACAATTCCTTCAACCTCATGGCTTGGTTTTTGCTCTGAAACGCATTCTCAACTCTGGGACCTTATATAAACAGGTGTTTCCAAATAATGTCCAATCAATCATTTACCACAGATGGACTCCAATCAAGTTGTCAAAACATTGAAAAGGATGATCAATGGAAACAGGATGCACCTGAACTCAATTTTCGAGTCTCATAGCAAATGGGCTGAATAAAATAAATAATAATAATAGTAAATAATAAATAATAATATTAAATAATGTATCAGTTTTTAATTATATACATTTGCAAATATATGACATGCTATTCTATAAAATAATTTCTCCATAATTAATATCACCTGATTGAGCTAATAATGTACATGTAATTAACTAGAGAGTCGGGCACCACGGAAGAATATTTATAGAACTGTTATCTTCCAAAGAAACTCTTAAAGACCGAGTAATATTGTACATTAATAGCAGTCAACATTAATCTTCATTTTACTTCAGTCTCATAATCTGAAAGTTGTAAATTCTTGATGATCTGCAAGAACCCTGGCTAAAAATTTGAATCAGCAATACAAAATTGGGTTTAATTATTTCTTTACTGATGAGACTGAATTAAGATGACAATAAATATTGACTGCTATTGATGTAAAATATTACTAGGTCTTTAATAGTTTATTCGGAAGATAACAGCTCTATAAATATTATTTGTGGTGCCCCGACTCCAGTTAATTAATCACTGGTCACGATGGCAACACCCACACGTAGCACGCGCTCCAGCAGGTGTATCTCACTGATCATCCCTAAAGCCAACACCTCATTTGGCCGCCTTTGGTTCCAGTTCTCTGCTGCCTGTGACTGGAACGAATTGCAAAATCGCTGAAGTTGGAGACTTTTATCTCCCTCACCAACTTCAAACATCTGCTATCTGAGCAGCTAACTGATCGCTGCAGCTGTACATAGTCTATCGGTAAATAGCCCACCCATTTTTACCTACCTCATCCCCATACTGTTTTTATTTATTTACTTTTCTTCTCTTTTGCACACCAGTATCTCTACCTGTACATGACCATCTGATCATTTATCACTCCAGTGTTAATCTGCAAAACTGTAATTATTCGCCTACCTCCTCATGCCTTTTGCACACAATGTATATAGACTCCCCTTTTTTTCTACTGTGTTATTGACTTGTTAATTGTTTACTCCATGTGTAACTCTGTGTTGTCTGTTTACACTGCTATGCTTTATCTTGGCCACGTCGCAGTTGCAAATGAGAACTTGTTCTCAACTAGCCTACCTGGTTAAATAAAGGTGAAATAAAAAAAATATTAAAAAATTACATTTACATGATTAGCTCAATCAGGTGATATTAATTACGGAGAAATTATTTTATAGAATAGCATGTCATATCACTTAACCCGGCATAGCCAAAGACACGACAAACAGTTACAGAGTTTAATGAATGGCTGTGATAGGAGAAAACTGAGGATGTATCAACCACAATACTAACCTAATTGACAGTGGAAAGAAGAAAGCCTGTTTCAGAATACACATATTCTAAAACATACGTCATGTTTGCAACAAGGCACTACAGTAATACTGCAAAAGAATGTGGCAAAGCAATTCATTTACTAAATACCACTCTCCATATTTACCACTCTCCATATCTCCATCAAGCATCATGTTATGTGTATGGGTTTTTCAGGATAAAAAAAACAAAAGGAATGGAGCTAAGCTCAGGCAAAATCCTAGAGGAAAACCTGGTTCAGTTTGCTTTCCACCAGACACTGGGAGATTAATTCACTTTTCAGCAAGACAATAACATAAAACACATGTCCAAATCTCCACTGGAGTTGCTTACGAAGAAGACAGTGAATGTTCCTGAGTTGACGAGGTACAGTTTTGACTTAAATCTATTTGAAAATCTATGGCAAGACCTGAAAATGGATGTCTAGAAATTATCAACAACCAACTTGACAAAGCTTGAAGAATTTAGAAAAGAATAATGGGCAATGTAGCACAATCCAGGTGTGCAAACTCTTAGAGATTTACCCAGAAAGACTCACAGCTGTAATCGCTTCCAAAGATGATGCTAACATGTATTGACTCAGGGTGGAAAAACTTATTTAAATTACATATTTTTTTTTAAATGAAAGGCTACAAAAAATGTCTTAAAACATGTTTTCACTTTGTCATTATGGGTTATTATGTGTAGATGGTTGAGAAAAAAACATATATTTAACTCATTTTGAATTCTGTCTGGAACACAACAAAATGTGGAATAAGTCCAGGGCTATGAATAATTTGTGAATGCACAGTAGGTAGAGGTCAGATGTCAATGGAGGGCATCCTATGGTGCGTACCAGGGTTATGGTCAATTCCAATTGTATGTAGAGAATTGATTAATTGATTTGAATTTAATTTACTTTTTTTCTAGCTTTCAAATAGGCATATTCTTCTCCTCTCCTCTGCAACTATTTACCAGGTCCTTAGAGTGTCACGCCCTGACCTCAGAGAGCCGTTTTATGTCTCTATTTGGTATGGTCTTTTTTGAACACGGCTAGCAAGGATGCCCGAGAGGCAGCCCCAAGAAATGTTTTGGGGGGAGCACACGGGGAGATTGGCAGAGTCGGGTTATAGACCTGAGTCAACTCCCAGTGCTTACCGTGGCGAGCGTCATACTGGGCAGGCACCATGTTATGAGGTGGCGCGCATGGTGTCTCCAGTGCGCGTTCACAGCCCGGTGCGCTACGTCCCAGCTCCCCGCATCTGCCGGGCGAGGGTGAGCATCCAGCCAGGACGGATGGTGCCGGCTCAGCGCTCCTGGTCTCCAGTGCGTCTCTTCGGCCCAGGATATCCTGCACCGGCTCTGCACACTGTGTCTCCATTACGTCTGCACAGCCCAGTGCGTCCTGTGTCTGCTCCCAGAACCAGGCCTCCAGTATGTCTCCACAGCCCAGTGCGTCCTGTGCCTGCACCCCGCATTTGCAGGGCGAAGGTAACCATCCAGCCAGGACGGGTTGTGCAGGCTCTAAGCTCGAGACCTCCAGTGCGCCTCCAAAGCCCAGTGTATCCGGTGCCTCTGCCAAGGACAAATCCTCCTGTATGTCTCCCCAGCCTGGTGAGTCCTGTGTCTGCTGCCAGAACCAGGCCTCCTGCATGTCTCCCCAGCCTGGTGAGTCCTGTGTCTGCTGCCAGAACCAGGCCTCCTGCATGTCTCCCCAGCCTGGTGAGTCCTGTGTCTGCTGCCAGAACCAGGCCTCCTGCATGTCTCCCCAGCCTGGTGAGTCCTGTGTCTGCTCCCAGAACCAGGCCTCCTGTATGTCTCCCCAGCCTGGTGAGTCCTGTGTCTGCTGCCAGAACCAGGCCTCCTGCATGTCTCCCCAGCCTGGTGAGTCCTGTGTCTGCTGCCAGAACCAGGCCTCCTGTATGTCTCCCCAGCCTGGTGAGTCCTGTGTCTGCTGCCAGAACCAGGCCTCCTGTATGTCTCCCCAGCCTGGTGAGTCCTGTGTCTGCTCCCAGAACCAGGCCTCCTGTATGTCTCCCCAGCCTGGTGAGTCCTGTGTCTGCTCCCAGAACCAGGCCTCCTGTATGTCTCCCCAGCCTGGTGAGTCCTGTGTCTGCTGCCAGAACCAGGCCTCCTGTATGTCTCCCCAGCCTGGTGAGTCCTGTGTCTGCTGCCAGAACCAGGCCTCCTGTATGTCTCCCCAGCCTGGTGAGTCCTGTGTCTGCTCCCAGAACCAGGCCTCCTGTATGTCTCCCCAGCCTGGTGAGTCCTGTGTCTGCTCCCAGAACCAGGCCTCCTGTATGTCTCCCCAGCCTGGTGAGTCCTGTGTCTGCTCCCAGAACCAGGCCTCCTGTATGTCTCCCCAGCCTGGTGAGTCCTGTGTCTGCTGCCAGAACCAGGCCTCCTGCATGTCTCCCCAGCCTGGTGAGTCCTGTGCCTGCTGCCAGAACCAGGCCTCCTGCATGTCTCCCCAGCCTGGTGAGTCCTGTGTCTGCTGCCAGAACCAGGCCTCCTGCATGTCTCCCCAGCCTCCAGTGATGATCCATGGCACGAAGCCTCCAGTGATGATCCATGGCACTCCTCCCACGACAACCTCCAGTCGGAGCCTCCGTGTCTGTCTGCCAGTCCGGAGCCTCCAACAACGGTGCCTAGTCCGGGTCCGCAACCAGGGTGCCCAGTCCGGTGCAAGCAACGAGGGGCCAATACGGTGCCCGAACGAGGGTGCCCAGTCTCCCCAGCCTGGGTTTCCAGTCTGCTGCCCAACGAGGGTTCCCAGTCCGGGGCCCGCCTGGTGAGTCCCTGCACCAGAGGTGCCACCAAAGTATGGGGTGAGCCAGTGGTGGAGCGGGGTCTGCTGCCCGCAACTGAACCAGGCCTCCTGGATAGATGCCCACCCAGACCCACCACTATAGGTTCAGGTTTTGTGGCCAGAGTCCGCACCTTTGGGGAGGGGTAATGTCACGCCCTGACCTTAGAGCCTTTTTATGTCTCTATTTGGTTTGCTCAGGGTGTGATTTGGGGTGGGCATCTATGTTTTGTTTTTCTATGATTTTGTATTTCTATGTTTTGGCCGGGTATGGTTCTCAATCAGGGACAGCTTTCTATCAACATCTCTGATTGGGAACCATACTTATAGACCTTTCCCTCCTTTCTTTGTGGGAAGTTGTCTTTGTTGTGGCACATAGCCCTTAAGCTTCAGGTTGTTTTTGTATTGTTTATTGTTTTTGGTCATCCTAATAAAAAGGAATATGCTACGCTCACAACACTGCGCCTTGTCTACTTCCTTCGACGGCCTTGACATAGAAAGAAAGTAGTGCACAGTTTTCTGTCAACTTACCTTGTTTTTTTACTCTTAAAAATACATTCTCTCTCTCTCCCACAACCGCCTGTCTCCACCCTCATCTCCCTCCCAGCCCCATGACTGCCTGTCTCCACCCTCCTACTCTCCCTCCGAGCCTCACAACCGCCTTTCTCCACCCTCCTACTCCTCTCCCTCACAGCCCCACAACCGCCTGTCTCCACCTTCCTCCTCCACTCCCTCCGAGCCCCACCACAGCCTGTCTCCACCCTCCTTCTCTCCCTCCTAGCCCCACCACAGCCTGTCTCCACCCTCCTCTCCCTCCCAGCCCCACCACAGCCTGTCTCCACCCTCCTCCTCTCCCTCCTAGCCCCACCACAGCCTGTCTCCACCCTCCTGCTCCTCTCCCTCCTAGCCCCACCACAGCCTGTCTCCACCCTCCTCTCCCTCCCAGCCCCACCACAGCCTGTCTCCACCCTCCTTCTCCCTCCTAGCCCCACCACAGCCTGTCTCCACCCTCCTCTCCCACTCCCTCACAGCCCCACCACAGCCTGTCTCCACCCTCCTCTCCTCTCCCTCCCAGCCCCACCACAGCCTGTCTCCACCCTGCTCCTCTCCCTCCGAGCCCCACCACAGCCTGTCTCCACCCTCCTCTCCTCTCCCTCCCAGCCCCACCACAGCCTGTCTCCACCCTGCTCCTCTCCCTCCGAGCCCCCCCCACAGCCTGTCTCCACCTTCCTCCTCCTCTCCCTCCCAGCCCCACCACAGCCTGTCTCCACCTTCCTCCTCCCACTCCCTCCCAGCCCCACAGCCTGTCTCCACCCTCCTCTCCCTCCCAGCCCCACCACAGCCTGTCTCCACCCTCCTCCTCTCCCTCCCAGCCCCACCACAGCCTGTCTCCACCCTGCTCCTCTCCCTCCCAGCCCCACCACAGCCTGCCTCCACCTTCCTCCTCCTCTCCCTCCCAGCCCCACCACAGCCTGTCTCTACCCTCCTCCTCTCCCTCCCAGCCCCACCACAGCCTGTATCCACCCTGCTCCTCTCCCTCCCAGCCCCACCACAGCCTGCCTCCACCTTCCTCCTCCTCTCCCTCCCAGCCCCACCACAGCCTGTCTCTACCCTCCTCCTCTCCCTCCCAGCCATACCACAGCCTGCCTCCACCTTCCTCCTCCTCTCCCTCCCAGCCCCACCACAGCCTGTCTCTACCCTCCTCCTCTCCCTCCCAGCCCCACCACAGCCTGCCTCCACCTTCCTCCTCCTCTCCCTCCCAGCCCCACCACAGCCTGTCTCTACCCTCCTCCTCTCCCTCCCAGCCATACCACAGCCTGTCTCCTCCTCTCCTCTCCCTCACAGCCCCACCACAGCCTGTCTCCACCTTCCTCTCCCCTCCGAGCCCCACCACAGCCTGTCTCCACCCTCCTCTCCCTCCCAGCCCCACCACAGCCTGTCTCCACCCTCCTCCTCCTCCCAGCCCCACCACAGCCTGTATCCACCCTGCTCCTCTCCCTCCCAGCCATACCACAGCCTGCCTCCACCTCCTCCTCCCTCCCAGCCCCACCACAGCCTGTCTCTACCCTCCTCCTCTCCCTCCCAGCCATACCACAGCCTGTCTCCACCCTCCTCCTCCCTCCCAGCCCCACCACAGCCTGTCTCCACCCTCCTGCTCCTCTCCTCCTAGCCCCACCACAGCCTGTCTCCACCCTCCTCTCCCTCCCCAGCCCCACCACAGCCTGTCTCCACCCTCCTCTCCTCTCCCTCACAGCCCCACCACAGCCTGTCTCCACCCTCCTCTCCTCTCCCTCCCAGCCCCACCACAGCCTGTCTCCACCCTGCTCCTCTCCCTCCGAGCCCCACCACAGCCTGTCTCCACCCTCCTCTCCTCTCCCTCCCAGCCCCACCACAGCCTGTCTCCACCCTGCTCCTCTCCCTCCGAGCCCCACCACAGCCTGTCTCCACCTTCCTCCTCCTCTCCCTCCCAGCCCCACCACAGCCTGTCTCCACCTTCCTCCTCCTCTCCCTCCCAGCCCCACCACAGCCTGTCTCCACCCTCCTCTCCCTCCCAGCCCCACCACAGCCTGTCTCCACCCTCCTCCTCTCCCTCCCAGCCCCACCACAGCCTGTATCCACCCTGCTCCTCTCCCTCCCAGCCCCACCACAGCCTGCCTCCACCTTCCTCCTCCTCTCCCTCCCAGCCCCACCACAGCCTGTCTCCACCCTCCTCCTCTCCCTCCCAGCCATACCACAGCCTGCCTCCACCTTCCTCCTCCTCTCCCTCCCAGCCCCACCACAGCCTGTCTCTACCCTCCTCCTCTCCCTCCCAGCCCCACCACAGCCTGCCTCCACCTTCCTCCTCCTCTCCCTCCCAGCCCCACCACAGCCTGTCTCTACCCTCCTCCTCTCCCTCCCAGCCCCACCACAGCCTGTATCCACCCTGCTCCTCTCCCTCCCAGCCCCACCACAGCCTGCCTCCACCTTCCTCCTCCTCTCCCTCCCAGCCCCACCACAGCCTGTCTCTACCCTCCTCCTCTCCCTCCCAGCCATACCACAGCCTGTCTCCACCTTCCTCCTCCTCTCCCTCCCAGCCCCACCACAGCCTGTCTCCACCCTCCTCCTCTCCCTCCCAGCCCCACCACAGCCTGCCTCCACCTTCCTCCTCCTCTCCCTCCCAGCCCCACCACAGCCTGTCTCTACCCTCCTCTCCCCCTCCCAGCCATACCACAGCCTGTCTCCTCCTCCTCCTCTCCCTCACAGCCCCACCACAGCCTGTCTCCACCTTCCTCTCCCTCCCAGCCCCACCACAGCCTGTCTCCACCCTCCTCTCCCTCCGAGCCCCACCACAGCCTGTCTCCACCCTCCTCTCCCTCCCAGCCCCACCACAGCCTGTCTCCACCCTCCTGCTCCTCTCCCTCATAGCCCCACCACAGCCTGTCTCCACCCTCCTCTCCCTCCCAGCCCCACCACAGCCTGTCTCCACCCTCCTCCTCTCCCTCCTAGCCCCACCACAGCCTGTCTCCACCCTCCTCTCCTCTCCCTCACAGCCCCACCACAGCCTGTCTCCACCCTCCTCTCCTCTCCCTCCCAGCCCCACCACAGCCTGTCTCCACCCTGCTCCTCTCCCTCCCAGCCCCACCACAGCCTGTCTCCACCCTCCTCTCCCTCTCCTCCCAGCCCCACCACAGCCTGTCTCCACCCTGCTCCTCTCCCTCCCAGCCCCACCACAGCCTGTCTCCACCTTCCTCCTCCTCTCCCTCCCAGCCCCACCACAGCCTGTCTCCACCTTCCTCCTCCTCTCCCTCCCAGCCCCACCACAGCCTGTCTCCACCCCTCCCTCTCCCTCCCAGCCCCACCACAGCCTGTCTCCACCCTCCTCCTCTCCTCCCAGCCCCACCACAGCCTGTATCCACCCTGCTCCTCTCCCTCCCAGCCCCACCACAGCCTGTCTCCACCCTCCTCCTCTCCCTCCCAGCCCCACCACAGCCTGCCTCCACCTTCCTCCTCCTCTCCCTCCCAGCCCCACCACAGCCTGCTTCCACCTTCCTCCTCCTCTCCCTCCCAGCCCCACCACAGCCTGTCTCTACCCTCCTCCTCTCCCTCCCAGCCATACCACAGCCTGCCTCCACCTTCCTCCTCCTCTCCCTCCCAGCCCCTCCACAGCCTGTCTCTACCCTCCTCCTCTCCCTCCCAGCCCCACCACAGCCTGCCTCCACCTTCCTCCTCCTCTCCCTCCCAGCCCCACCACAGCCTGTCTCTACCCTCCTCCTCTCCCTCCCAGCCATACCACAGCCTGTCTCCTCCTCTCCTCTCCCTCACAGCCCCACCACAGCCTGTCTCCACCTTCCTCTCCCTCCGAGCCCCACCACAGCCTGTCTCCACCCTCCTCTCCCTCCGAGCCCCACCACAGCCTGTCTCCACCCTCCTCCTCTCCCTCCCAGCCCCACCACAGCCTGTCTCCACCTTCCTCCTCCTCTCCTCCCAGCCCCACCACAGCCTGTCTCCACCTTCCTCCTCCTCTCCCTCCCAGCCCCACCACAGCCTGTCTCCACCCCTCCTCCTCTCCCTCCCAGCCCCACCACAGCCTGTCTCTACCCTCCTCCTCTCCCTCCCAGCCATACCACAGCCTGTCTCCTCCTCTCCTCTCCCTCCCAGCCCCACCACAGCCTGTCTCCACCCTCCTCCTCTCCCTCCCAGCCCCACCACAGCCTGTCTCTACCCTCCTCCTCTCCCTCCCAGCCCCACCACAGCCTGTCTCCACCTTCCTCCTCCTCTCCTCCCAGCCCCACCACAGCCTGTCTCCACCCTCCTCCTCTCCCTCCCAGCCCCACCGCAGCCTGTCTCCACCCTGCTCCTCTCCCTCCCAGCCCCACCACAGCCTGTCTCCACCATCCTCCTCCTCTCCCTCCCAGCCCCACCACAGCCTGTCTCCACCCTCCTCTCCCTCCCAGCCCCACCACAGCCTGTCTCCACCCTCCTCTCCCTCCCAGCCCCACCACAGCCTGTCTCTACCCTCCTCCTCTCCCTCCCAGCCACACCACAGCCTGTCTCCACCCTCCTCCTCTCCCTCCCAGCCATACCACAGCCTGTCTCCACCCTCCTCCTCTCCCTCCCAGCCATACCACAGCCTGTCTCTACCCTCCTCTCCCCTCCCAGCCCCACCACAGCCTGTCTCCACCCTCCTCCTCTCCCTCCCAGCCCGACCACAGCCTGTCTCCACCCTCCTCCTCTCCCTCCCAGCCCCACCACAGCCTGTCTCCACCTTCCTCCTCCTCTCCCTCCCAGCCACACCACAGCCTGTCTCCACCTTCCTCCTCCTCTCCCTCCCAGCCACACCACAGCCTGTCTCCACCCTCCTCTCCCTCCCAGCCACACCACAGCCTGTCTCCACCCTCCTCTCCCTCCCAGCCCCACCACAGCCTGTCTCTACCCTCCTCCTCCTCTCCCTCCCAGCCCCACCACAGCCTGTCTCCACCCTCCTCTCCCTCCCTGAGCCCCACCACAGCCTGTCTCTACCCTCCTCCTCTCCCTCCCAGCCCCACCACAGCCTGTCTCCACCCTCCTCCTCCTCTCCCTCCCAGCCATACCACAGCCTGTCTCCACCCTCCTCTCCCTCCCAGCCACACCACAGCCTGTCTCCACCCTCCTCCTCCCTCCCAGCCCCACCACAGCCTGTCTCCACCCTCCTCCTCCTCCCTCCCAGCCTGACCACAGCCTGTCTCCACCCTCCTCCTCTCCCTCCCAGCCCCACCACAGCCTGTCTCCACCCTCCTCCTCTCCCTCCCAGCCATACCACAGCCTGTCTCCACCCTCCTCTCCCTCCCAGCCATACCACAGCCTGTCTCCACCCTCCTCTCCCTCCCAGCCCAAACACAGCCGGTCTCCACCCTCCTCCTCCTCTCCCTCCCAGCCCCACCACAGCCTGTCTCCACCCTCCTCTCCTCCCAGCCCAAACACAGCCTGTCTCCACCCTCCTCCTCCTCTCCCTCCCAGCCCCACCACAGCCTGTCTCCACCCTCCTCTCCCTCCCAGCCCCACCACAGCCTGTCTCCACCCTCCTCCTCCTTTCCCTCCCAGCCCCACCACAGCCTGTCTCCACCCTCTCCTCTCCCTCCCAGCCCCACCACAGCCTGTCTCCACCCTCCTCTCCCTCCCAGCCCCACCACAGCCTGTCTCCACCCTCCTCTCCCTCCCAGCCCCACCACAGCCTGTCTCCACCCTCCTCCTCTCCCTCCCAGCCACACCACAGCCTGTCTCCACCCTCCTCCTCCTCTCCCTCCCAGCCCCACCACAGCCTGTCTCCACCCTCCTCCTCTCCCTCCCAGCCCCACCACAGCCTGTCTCCACCCTCCTCTCCCTCCCAGCCCCACCACAGCCTGTCTCCACCCTCCTCCTCTCCCTCCCAGCCACACCACAGCCTGTCTCCACCCCTCCTCCTCCTCTCCCTCCCAGCCCCACCACAGCCTGTCTCCACCTTCCTCCTCCTCTCCCTCCCAGCCACACCACAGCCTGTCTCCACCCTCCTCTCCCTCCTAGCCCCACCACAGCCTGTCTCCACCCTCCTCCTCCTCTCCCTCCCAGCCCCACCACAGCCTGTCTACACCCTCCACCCTCCTCTCCCTCCCAGCCACACCACAGCCTGTCTCCACCCTCCTCTCCTCCCAGCCCCACCACAGCCTGTCTCCACCCTCCTCTCCCTCCTAGCCCCACCACAGCCTGTCTCCACCTTCCTCCTCCTCTCCCTCCCAGCCCGACCACAGCCTGTCTCCACCCTCCTCTCCCTCCCAGCCCCACCACAGCCTGTCTCCACCCTCCTCCTCTCCCTCCCAGCCCCACCACAGACTGTCTCCACCCTCCTCCTCTCCCTCCCAGCCCCACCACAGCCTGTCTCCACCCTCCTCCTCTCCCTCCCAGCCCCACCACAGCCTGTCTCCACCCTCCTCCTCTCCCTCCCAGCCCCACCACAGCCTGTCTCCACCCTCCTCCTCCTCTCCCTCCCAGCCCCACCACAGCCTGTCTCCACCCTCCTCTCCCTCCGAGCCCCACCACAGCCTGTCTCCACCCTCCTCCTCCTCTCCCTCCCAGCCCCACCACAGCCTGTCTCCACCCTCCTCCTCCTCTCCCTCCCAGCCCCACCACAGCCTGTCTCCACCCTCCTCCTCTCCCTCCCAGCCACACCACAGCCTGTCTCCACCCTCCTCCTCTCCCTCCCAGCCCCACCACAGCCTGTCTCCACCCTCCTCCTCCTCTCCCTCCCAGCCCCACCACAGCCTGTCTCCACCCTCCTCCTCCTCTCCCTCCCAGCCACACCACAGCCTGTCTCCACCATCCTCCCTCTCCCTCCCAGCCACACCACAGCCTGTCTCCACCCTCCTCTCCCTCCCAGCCCCACCACAGCCTGTCTCCACCCTCCTCCTCTCCCTCCCAGCCCCACCACAGCCTGTCTCCACCCTCCTCCTCTCCCTCCCAGCCCCACCACAGCCTGTCTCCACCCTCCTCTCCTCCCAGCCCCACCACAGCCTGTCTCCACCCTCCTCTCCCTCCCAGCCCCACCACAGCCTGTCTCCACCCTCCTCCTCTCCCTCCCAGCCCCACCACAGCCTGTCTCCACCCTCCTCCTCTCCCTCCCAGCCCCACCACAGCCTGTCTCCACCCTCCTCTCCCTCCGAGCCCCACCACAGCCTGTCTCCACCCTCCTCCTCTCCCTCCCAGCCCCACCACAGCCTGTCTCCACCCTCCTCCTCTCCCTCCCAGCCCCACCACAGCCTGTCTCCACCCTCCTCCTCTCCCTCCCAGCCCCACCACAGCCTGTCTCCACCCTCCTCCTCCTCTCCCTCCCAGCCCCACCACAGCCTGTCTCCACCCTCCTCTCCCTCCGAGCCCCACCACAGCCTGTCTCCACCCTCCTCCTCTCCCTCCCAGCCCCACCACAGCCTGTCTCCACCCTCCTCTCCCTCCCAGCCCCACCACAGCCTGTCTCCACCCTCCTCTCCCTCCCAGCCCCACCACAGCCTGTCTCCACCCTCCTCCTCCTCTCCCTCCCAGCCCCACCACAGCCTGTCTCCACCCTCCTCCTCTCCCTCCCAGCCCCACCACAGCCTGTCTCCACCCTCCTCTCCCTCCCAGCCCCACCACAGCCTGTCTCCACCCTCCTCCTCCTCTCCTCCCAGCCCCACCACAGCCTGTCTCCACCCTCCTCTCCCTCCCAGCCCAAACACAGCCTGTCTCCACCCTCCTCCTCCTCTCCCTCCCAGCCCCACCACAGCCTGTCTCCACCCTCCTCTCCCTCCCAGCCCAAACACAGCCTGTCTCCACCCTCCCTCCTCTCCTCCCCTCCCAGCCCCACCACAGCCTGTCTCCACCCTCCTCTCCCTCCCAGCCCCACCACAGCCTGTCTCCACCCTCCTCCTCCTCTCCCTCCCAGCCCCACCACAGCCTGTCTCCACCCTCCTCTCCCTCCCAGCCCCACCACAGCCTGTCTCCACCCTCCTCCTCTCCCTCCCAGCCCCACCACAGCCTGTCTCCACCCTCCTCTCCCTCCCAGCCCCACCACAGCCTGTCTCCACCCTCCTCCTCTCCCTCCCAGCCACACCACAGCCTGTCTCCCACCCTCCTCCTCCTCTCCCTCCCAGCCCCACCACAGCCTGTCTCCACCCTCCTCCTCTCCCTCCCAGCCCCACCACAGCCTGTCTCCACCCTCCTCTCCCCCTCCCAGCCCCACCACAGCCTGTCTCCACCCTCCTCCTCTCCCTCCCAGCCACACCACAGCCTGTCTCCACCCTCCTCCTCCTCCTCCCTCCCAGCCCCACCACAGCCTGTCTCCACCTTCCTCCTCCTCTCCCTCCCAGCCACACCACAGCCTGTCTCCACCCTCCCCTCTCCCTCCTAGCCCCACCACAGCCTGTCTCCACCCTCCTCCTCCTCTCCCTCCAAGCCCCACCACAGCCTGTCTCCACCCTCCACCCTCCTCTCCCCTCCCAGCCACACCACAGCCTGTCTCCACCCTCCTCTCCCTCCCAGCCCCACCACAGCCTGTCTCCACCCTCCTCTCCCTCCTAGCCCCACCACAGCCTGTCTCCACCTTCCTCCTCCTCTCCCCTCCCAGCCCGACCACAGCCTGTCTCCACCCTCCTCCTCCCTCCCAGCCCCACCACAGCCTGTCTCCACCCTCCTCCTCTCCCTCCCAGCCCCACCACAGCCTGTCTCCACCCTCCTCCTCTCCCCTCCCAGCCCCACCACAGCCTGTCTCCACCCTCCTCCTCTCCCTCCCAGCCCCACCACAGCCTGTCTCCACCCTCCTCCTCCTCCCCTCCCAGCCCCACCACAGCCTGTCTCCACCCTCCTCCTCTTCTCCCTCCCAGCCCCACCACAGCCTGTCTCCACCCTCCTCTCCCTCCGAGCCCCACCACAGCCTGTCTCCACTCTCCTCCTCCTCTCCTCCCAGCCCCACCACAGCCTGTCTCCACCCTCCTCCTCCTCTCCCTCCCAGCCCCACCACAGCCTGTCTCCACCCTCCTCCTCCTCTCCCTCCCAGCCACACCACAGCCTGTCTCCACCCTCCTCCTCTCCCTCCCAGCCACACCACAGCCTGTCTCCACCCTCCTCCTCTCCCTCCCAGCCCCACCACAGCCTGTCTCCACCCTCCTCTCCCCTCCGAGCCCCACCACAGCCTGTCTCCACCCTCCCTCCTCTCCCTCCCAGCCACACCACAGCCTGTCTCCACCATCCTCCTCTCCCTCCCAGCCACACCACAGCCTGTCTCCACCCTCCTCTCCCTCCCAGCCCCACCACAGCCTGTCTCCACCCTCCTCCTCCTCTCCCTCCCAGCCCCACCACAGCCTGTCTCCACCCCCTCCTCTCCCTCCCAGCCCCACCACAGCCTGTCTCCACCCTCCTCTCCCTCCCAGCCCCACCACAGCCTGTCTCCACCCTCCTCTCCCCTCCCAGCCCCACCACAGCCTGTCTCCACCCTCCTCCTCTCCCTCCCAGCCCCACCACAGCCTGTCTCCACCCTCCTCCTCTCCCTCCCAGCCCCACCACAGCCTGTCTCCACCCTCCTCTCCCTCCCCCAGTCCCACCACAGCCTGTCTCCACCCTCCTCCTCTCCCTCCCAGCCCCACCACAGCCTGTCTCCACCCTCCTCCTCTCCCTCCCAGCCCCACCACAGCCTGTCTCCACCCTCCTCCTCTCCTCCCAGCCCCACCACAGCCTGTCTCCACCCTCCTCCTCTCCCTCCCAGCCCCACCACAGCCTGTCTCCACCCTCCTCCTCTCCCTCCCAGCCCCACCACAGCCTGTCTCCACCCTCCTCCTCTCCCTCCCAGCCCCACCACAGCCTGTCTCCACCCTCCTCCTCCTCTCCCTCCCAGCCCCACCACAGCCTGTCTCCACCCTCCTCCTCTCTCCCTCCCAGCCCCACCACAGCCTGTCTCCACCCTCCTCCTCTCCCTCCCAGCCCCACCACAGCCTGTCTCCACCCTCCTCCTCTCCCCTCCCAGCCCCACCACAGCCTGTCTCCACCCTCCTCCTCCTCTCCTCCCAGCCCCACCACAGCCTGTCTCCACCCTCCTCCTCTCCCTCCCAGCCCCACCACAGCCTGTCTCCACCCTCCTCCTCTCCCTCCCAGCCCCACCACAGCCTGTCTCCACCCTCCTCTCCCTCCCAGCCCCACCACAGCCTGTCTCCACCTTCCTCCTCCTCTCCCTCCCAGCCCGACCACAGCCTGTCTCCACCCTCCTCCTCCCCTCCCAGCCCCACCACAGCCTGTCTCCACCCTCCTCCTCTCCCCTCCCAGCCCCACCACAGCCTGTCTCCACCCTCCTCCTCTCCCTCCCAGCCCCACCACAGCCTGTCTCCACCCTCCTCCTCTCCCTCCCAGCCCCACCACAGCCTGTCTCCACCCTCCTCCTCCTCTCCCTCCCAGCCCCACCACAGCCTGTCTCCACCCTCCTCCTCTCCTCCCTCCCAGCCCCACCACAGCCTGTCTCCACCCTCCTCTCCACTCCCTCCGAGCCCCACCACAGCCTGTCTCCACCCTCCTCCTCCTCTCCCTCCCAGCCCCACCACAGCCTGTCTCCACCCTCCTCCTCCTCTCCCTCCCAGCCCCACCACAGCCTGTCTCCACCCTCCTCCTCCTCCCTCCCAGCCACACCACAGCCTGTCTCCACCCTCCTCCTCTCCCCTCCCAGCCACACCACAGCCTGTCTCCACCCTCCTCCTCCTCTCCCTCCCAGCCCCACCACAGCCTGTCTCCACCCTCCTCTCCCCCTCCGAGCCCCACCACAGCCTGTCTCCACCCTCCTCCTCCTCTCCCTCCCAGCCACACCACAGCCTGTCTCCACCATCCTCCTCTCCCTCCCAGCCACACCACAGCCTGTCTCCACCCTCCTCTCCCTCCCAGCCCCACCACAGCCTGTCTCCACCCTCCTCCTCTCCCTCCCAGCCCCACCACAGCCTGTCTCCACCCTCCTCCTCTCCCTCCCAGCCCCACCACAGCCTGTCTCCACCCTCCTCTCCCTCCCAGCCCCACCACAGCCTGTCTCCACCCTCCTCCTCTCTCCCAGCCCCACCACAGCCTGTCTCCACCCTCCTCCTCTCCCTCCCAGCCCCACCACAGCCTGTCTCCACCCTCCTCCTCTCCCTCCCAGCCCCACCACAGCCTGTCTCCACCCTCCTCTCCCTCTGAGCCCCACCACAGCCTGTCTCCACCCTCCTCCTCTCCCTCCCAGCCCCACCACAGCCTGTCTCCACCCTCCTCCTCTCCTCCCAGCCCCACCACAGCCTGTCTCCACCCTCCTCCTCCCTCCCAGCCCCACCACAGCCTGTCTCCACCCTCCTCCTCCTCTCCCTCCCAGCCCCACCACAGCCTGTCTCCACCCTCCTCCTCTCCCTCCCAGCCCCACCACAGCCTGTCTCCACCCTCCTCCTCTCCCTCCCAGCCCCACCACAGCCTGTCTCCACCCTCCTCCTCCTCTCCCTCCCAGCCCCACCACAGCCTGTCTCCACCCTCCTCCTCTCCCTCCCAGCCCCACCACAGCCTGTCTCCACCCTCCTCCTCTCCCTCCCAGCCCCACCACAGCCTGTCTCCACCCTCCTCCCTCCCTCCCAGCCCCACCACAGCCTGTCTCCACCCTCCTCCTCCTCTCCCTCCCAGCCCCACCACAGCCTGTCTCCACCCTCCTCCTCTCCCTCCCAGCCCCACCACAGCCTGTCTCCACCCTCCTCCTCTCCCTCCCAGCCCCACCACAGCCTGTCTCCACCCTCCTCCTCTCCCTCCCAGCCCCACCACAGCCTGTCTCCACCCTCCTCCTCCTCTCCTCCCAGCCACACCACAGCCTGTCTCCACCCTCCTCCTCTCCCTCCCAGCCACACCACAGCCTGTCTCCACCCTCCTCCTCTCCCTCCCAGCCCCACCACAGCCTGTCTCCACCCTCCTCTCCCTCCGAGCCCCACCACAGCCTGTCTCCACCCTCCTCCTCCTCTCCCTCCCAGCCACACCACAGCCTGTCTCCACCATCCTCCTCCTCTCCCAGCCCCACCAGCCCCACCACAGCCTGTCTCCACCCTCCTCCTCCCAGCCCCACCACAGCCTCCCTCCCCCAGCCCCACCACAGCCTGTCTCCACCCTCCTCCTCTCCCTCCCAGCCCCACCACAGCCTGTCTCCACCCTCCTCCTCTCCCTCCCAGCCCCACCACAGCCTGTCTCCACCCTCCTCTCCCTCCCCCAGCCCCACCACAGCCTGTCTCCACCCCTCCTCTCCCTCCCAGCCCCACCACAGCCTGTCTCCACCCTCCTCCTCTCCCCCAGCCCCACCACAGCCTCCCAGCCCCACCACAGCCTGTCTCCACCCTCCTCCTCTCCCTCCCAGCCCCACCACAGCCTGTCTCCACCCTCCTCCTCTCCCTCCCAGCCCCACCACAGCCTGTCTCCACCCTCCTCTCCCTCCCAGCCCCACCACAGCCTGTCTCCACCCTCCTCCTCTCCCCTCCCAGCCCCACCACAGCCTGTCTCCACCCTCCTCCTCTCCCTCCCAGCCCCACCACAGCCTGTCTCCACCCTCCTCCTCTCCCTCCCAGCCCCACCACAGCCTGTCTCCACCCTCCCTCCTCTCCCTCCCAGCCCCACCACAGCCTGTCTCCACCCTCCTCCTCTCCCTCCCAGCCCCACCACAGCCTGTCTCCAGCCCCACCACAGCCTCCCCTCCTCCTCTCCCTCCCAGCCCCACCACAGCCTGTCTCCACCCTCCTCCTCTCTCCCTCCCAGCCCCACCACAGCCTGTCTCCACCCTCCTCCTCTCCCTCCCAGCCCCACCACAGCCTGTCTCCACCCTCCTCCTCTCCCTCCCAGCCCCACCACAGCCTGTCTCCACCCTCCTCCTCTCCCCTCCCAGCCCCACCACAGCCTGTCTCCACCCTCCTCCTCTCCCTCCCAGCCCCACCACAGCCTGTCTCCACCCTCCTCCTCTCCCTCCCAGCCCCACCACAGCCTGTCTCCACCCCTCCTCTCCCTCCCAGCCCCACCACAGCCTGTCTCCACCCCTCCTCTCCCTCCCAGCCCCACCACAGCCTGTCTCCACCCTCCTCCTCTCCCAGCCCCACCACAGCCTGTCTCCACCCTCCTCCTCTCCCTCCCAGCCCCACCACAGCCTGTCTCCACCCTCCTCTCCCTCCCAGCCCCACCACAGCCTGTCTCCACCTCCTCCCTCCCAGCCCCACCACAGCCTGTCTCCACCCTCCTCCTCTCCCTCCCAGCCCCACCACAGCCTGTCTCCACCCTCCTCCTCTCCCTCCCAGCCCCACCACAGCCTGTCTCCACCCTCCTCCTCTCCCTCCCAGCCCCACCACAGCCTGTCTCCACCCTCCTCCCTCTCCCTCCCAGCCCCACCACAGCCTGTCTCCACCCTCCTCCTCTCCCTCCCAGCCCCACCACAGCCTGTCTCCACCCTCCTCCTCCTCTCCCTCCCAGCCCCACCACAGCCTGTCTCCACCCTCCTCCTCTCCCTCCCAGCCCCACCACAGCCTGTCTCCACCCTCCTCCTCTCCCTCCCAGCCCCACCACAGCCTGTCTCCACCCTCCTCCTCCTCTCCCTCCCAGCCCCACCACAGCCTGTCTCCACCCTCCTCCTCTCCCTCCCTCCCAGCCCCACCACAGCCTGTCTCCACCCTCCTCCTCTCCCTCCCAGCCCCACCACAGCCTGTCTCCACCCTCCTCCTCCTCTCCCTCCCAGCCCCACCACAGCCTGTCTCCACCCCCTCTCCTCTCCCTCCCAGCCCCACCACAGCCTGTCTCCCTCCTCTCCCTCCCACCCTCCTCCTCCTCCCTCCCAGCCCCACCACAGCCTGTCTCCACCCTCCTCCTCTCCTCCCAGCCCCACCACAGCCTGTCTCCACCCTCCTCCTCTCCCCTCCCAGCCCCACCACAGCCTGTCTCCACCCTCCTCCTCTCCCTCCCAGCCCCACCACAGCCTGTCTCCACCCTCCTCCTCTCTCCCTCCCAGCCCCACCACAGCCTGTCTCCACCCTGTCCCACCTCCTCTCTCCCTCCCAGCCCCACCACAGCCTGTCTCCACCCTCCTCCTCTCCCTCCCAGCCCCACCACAGCCTGTCTCCACCCTCCTCCTCTCCCTCCCAGCCCCACCACAGCCTGTCTCCACCCTCCTCCTCTCCCTCCCAGCCCCACCACAGCCTGTCTCCACCCTCCTCCTCTCCCTCCCAGCCCCACCACAGCCTGTCTCCACCCTCCTCCTCTCCCTCCCAGC
>NW_027009230.1:0-50275 GCF_036934945.1 Oncorhynchus masou masou | reverse complement strand
CACCATCCAGGACTACGACCTCTAACCCTGGTGATGTCAGCACCATCCAGGACTACGACCTCTAACCCTGGTGTTGTCAGCACCATCCAGGACTACGACCTCTAACCCTGGTGTTGTCAGCACCATCCAGGACTACGACCTCTAACCCTGGTGTTGTCAGCACCATGCAGGACTACGACCTCTAACCCTGGTGTTGTCAACACCATCCAGGACTACGACCTCATCACAATTGTTCTCAAACCCTGGACCTCTAACCCTGGTTGTCAACACCATCCAGGACTACGACCTCTAACCCTGGTGTTGTCAACACCATGCAGGACTACGACCTCTAACCCTGGTGTTGTCAGCACCATGCAGGACTACGAGCTCTAACCCTGGTGATGTCAAGACCATGTAGGACTTCAACCTCTAACCCTGGTGTTGTCAGCACCATGCAGGACTACGACCTCTAACCCTGGTGTTGTCAGCACCATGCAGGACTACGACCTCTAACCCTGGTGTTGTCAACACCATCCAGGACTACGACCTCTAACCCTGGTGTTGTCAACACCATCCAGGACTACGACCTCTAACCCTGGTGTTGTCAACACCATGCACGACTACGACCTCCTAACCCTGGTGTTGTCAGCACCATCCAGGACTACGACCTCTAACCCTGGTGTTGTCAGCACCATCCAGGACTACGACCTCTAACCCTGGTGATGTCAGCACCATCCAGGACTACTACCTCTAACCCTGGTGTTGTCAGCACCATCCAGGGACCTCTAACCCTGGTGTTGTCAGCACCATCCAGGACCTCTAACCCTGGTGTTGTCAGCACCACACCATCCAGGACTAACACCATCCAGGACCTCTAACCCTGGTGTTGTCAACACCATGCAGGACTACGACCTCTAACCCTGGTGTTGTCAGCACCATGCAGGACTACGACCTCTAACCCTGGTGATGTCAAGACCATGTAGGACTTCAACCTCTAACCCTGGTGTTGTCAGCACCATGCAGGACTACGACCTCTAACCCTGGTGTTGTCAGCACCATGCAGGACTACGACCTCTAACCCTGGTGTTGTCAACACCATCCAGGACTTCAACCTCTAACCCTGGTGTTGGCAACAACATGCAGGACTACTACCTCTAACCCTGGTGTTGTCAGCACCATGCAGGACTACGACCTCTAACCCTGGTGTTGTCAGCACCATCCAGGACTACGACCTCTAACCCTGGTGATGTCAACACCATGCAGCACTACGACCTCTAACCCTGGTGTTGTCAGCACCATCCAGGACTACGACCTCTAACCCTGGTGTTGTCAGCACCATCCACCATCCAGGACTACGACCTCTAACCCTGGTGTTGTCAACACCATCCAGGACTACGACCTCTAACCCTGGTGTTGTCAACACCATCCTGGTGATGGACTACGACCTCTAACCCTGGTGTTGTCAGCACCATGCAGGACTACGACCTCTAACCCTGGTGTTGTCAGCACCATCCAGGACTACGACCTCTAACCCTGGTGTTGTCAAGACCATCCAGGACTACGACCTCTAACCCTGGTGTTGTCAAGCACCATGCAGGACTACGACCTCTAACCCTGGTGTTGTCAGCACCATGCAGGACTACGACCTCTAACCCTGGTGTTGTCAAGCACCATCCAGGACTACGACCTCTAACCCTGGTGTTGTCAGCACCATGCAGGACTACGACCTCTAACCCTGGTGTTGTCAACACCACCTACGACCTCTAACCCTGGTGTTGTCAACACCATCCAGGACTACGACCTCTAACCCTGGTGTTGTCAGCACCATGCAGGACCACCTCTAACCCTGGTGTTGTCAACACCATCCAGGACTACGACCTCTAACCCTGGTGTTGTCAACACCATCCAGGACTACGACCTCTAACCCTGGTGTTGTCAACACCATCCAGGACTACGACCTCTAACCCTGGTGTTGTCAACACCATGCAGGACTACGACCTCTAACCCTGGTGACCATCTAACCCTGGTGTTGTCAGCACCATCCAGGACTACGACCTCTAACCCTGGTGTTGTCAACACCATGCAGGACTACGACCTCTAACCCTGGTGTTGTCAACACCATCCAGGACTACGACCTCTAACCCTGGTGATGTCATGTCTACACCATGCAGGACACAGTGAATGTTACTCTGTGTACAGTTTGGCTCCACACAATACATTAAACATGATGTAAGACAGAACTATAAAATACCAGAAGGACAGATCTACATATTTAAAATCTACAAGTTATTTATGTCAGCTGGGGGAAAGGCCCTGTGTTGACAAACCACTCAGGAAAACCATATGACATTATTTAGACATAGAAGTTATTTATTTCAGCTGGGGAAAAGGCCCTGTGCTGACAAACCACTCAGGAAAACCATATGACATTATTTAGACATAGAAGTCAGCTAAATAACAGCTGTTTCTGCTGATCTCTTCGGTGATTTGCGTTGGGAAGGCGTTCTGTGTCACCGTGGCTTTATACACCGAGCAAAACATTAAGGACACCTGCTCATTCTATAACACATGCTGTACAATACTGTGTGTTCATACTGTGTGTACAATACTGTGTGTTAACACTGTGTTAACACGTCTACAATACTGTGTGTTAACACTGTGTCTACAATACTGTGTGTTAACACTGTGTGTTAATACTGTGTGATAATACTGTGTGTTAACACTGTGTGTACACTACTGTATGTCAATACTGTGTGTTAACACTGTGTGTCAATACTGTGTTAACACTTTGTGTTCATACTGTGTGATAATTCTTTGTGTTAACACTGTGTGATAATACTGTGTGATAATACTTTATGTTAACACTGTGTGTTAATACTGTGTGATAATACTGTGTGTATAATACTGTGTGTTAATACTGTGTGATAAAACCTCTAATGACTCCCCATCCCGTAATCATCGACTGACACTTATTAGCATAACGCAACGGACATAAATATTCCTAGAAAATATTCCTATTCATGAAAATCACAAGTGAAATATATTGAGACACAGCTTAGCCTTTTGTTAAATCACCCTGTCATCTCAGATTTTCAAAATATGCTTGACAGCCAAAGCTAGACAAGCATTTCTGTAAGTTTATCGATAGCCTAGCATAGCATTTTGTCCAGCTAGCAGCATGTAACTTGGTCACGGAAATTAGAAAAGCAATCAAATTAAATCGTTTACCTTTGATGAGCTTCGGATGTTTTCACTCATGAGACTCCCAGTTAGATAGCCAATGTTCCTTTTTTCAAAAAATATTATTTTTGTAGGCGAAATAGCTGTTTGTTCTTCACGTTTGGCTGAGAAATAGCCCGGAAATTGCAGTCACGAAAACTCCGAAAAATATTCCAAATTAGGTCCATGATATCAACAGAAACATGGCAAACGTTGTTTATAATCAATCCTCAAGGTGTTTTTCAAATATCTATTCGATAATATATCCACCGGGACAATTGGCTTTTCAGTAGGACCGATTGGAATAATGGCTATCTCTGTATTTTACGTGAGAACCACTCTGGGAGCCATCAGGTGACCACTTGCGCAATGTAGTCGCTTACGGGTATTCTTCAACATGAATGCGTAAAACTACTTTACAATGCTGTAGACACCTTGGGGAATACAGAGAAAAAGTCATCTGGTTGATATCCCATTCACTGCTCAATAGGGACTCATTGGAACGCAGAGCTTTCAAAACATGAGGCACTTCCGGATTGAATTTTTCTAAGGCTTTCGCCTGCAATATCAGTTCTTTTATACTCACAAACAATATTTTTACAGTTTTGGAAACTTTAGAGTGTTTTCTATCCTAAACTGTCAATTATATGCATATTCTAGCATCTTGTCCTGACAAAATATCCCAATTACTACGGGAACGTTATTATTCCAGAATGAAAATACTGCCCCCTAGTCACAAAAGGTTTAATACTGTGTGTTAACACTGTGTGTACAATACTGTGTGTTAACACTGTGTGTACAATACTGTGTGTTAAACATTGTGTGTACAATACTGTGTGTTAAACATTGTGTATACAATACTGTGTGTTAAACATTGTGTATACAATACTGTGTGTTAACAATGTGTGTACAATACTGTGTGTTAAACATTGTGTGTACAATACTGTGTGTTAACACTGTGTGTACAATACTGTGTGTTAAACATTGTGTATACAATACTGTGTGTTAACACTGTGTGTACAATACTGTGTGTTAAACATTGTGTATACAATACTGTGTGTTAAACATTGTGTATACAATACTGTGTGTTAACAATGTGTGTACAATACTGTGTGTTAAACATTGTGTGTACAATACTGTGTGTTAACACTGTGTGTACAATACTGTGTGTTAACACTGTGTGTACAATACTGTGTGTTAAACATTGTGTGTACAATACTGTGTGTTAACATTGTGTGTACAATACTGTGTGTACAATACTGTGTGTTAACACTGTGTGTACAATACTGTGTGTACAATACTGTGTGTTAAACATTGTGTATACAATACTGTGTGTTAACACTGTGTGTACAATACTGTGTGTTAAACATTGTGTGTACAATACTGTGTGTTAACACTGTGTGTACAATACTGTGTGTTAACACTGTGTGTAGAATACTGTGTGTTAAACATTGTGTGTACAATACTGTGTGTTAACATTGTGTGTACAATACTGTGTGTACAATACTGTGTGTTAACACTGTGTGTACAATACTGTGTGTTAACACTGTGTGTACAATACTGTGTGTACAATACTGTGTGTTAACACTGTGTGTACAATACTGTGTGTTAACACTGTGTGTACAATACTGTGTGTTAACACTGTGTGTACAATACTGTGTGTTAACACTGTGTGTACAATACTGTGTGTTAACACTGTGTGTACAATACTGTGTGTACAATACTGTGTGTTAACACTGTGTGTACAATACTGTGTGTACAATACTGTGTGTTAACACTGTGTGTTAACACTGTGTGTACAATATTGTGTGTAAAATACTGTGTGTTAAAACTGTGTGTACAATACTGTGTGTACAATACTGTGTGTTACACTGTGTTTACAATATGTGTGTACAATACTGTATGTTAACACTGTGTGTACAATACTGTGTGTACAATACTGTGTGTTAACACTGTGTGTACAATACTGTGTGATAATGTTAACACTGTGTGTTAACATACAATATTGTGTGTACAATACTGTGTGTTAACATTGTGTGTACAATACTGTGTGTACAATACTGTGTGTTAACACTGTGTGTACAATACTGTGTGTTAACACTGTGTGTACAATACTGTGTGTACAATACTGTGTGTTAACACTGTGTTAATACTGTGTGTTAACACTGTGTGTACAATACTGTGTGTTAACACTGTGTGTACAATACTGTGTGTTAACACTGTGTGTACAATACTGTGTGTTAACACTGTGTGTACAATACTGTGTGTACAATACTGTGTGTACAATACTGTGTGTACAATACTGTGTGTTAACACTGTGTGTTAACTACAATATTGTGTGTAAAATACTGTGTGTTAAAACTGTGTGTACAATACTGTGTGTACAATACTGTGTGTTAACACTGTGTTTAATACTGTGTGTACAATACTGTATGTTAACACTGTGTACAATAATGTGTGTAAAATACTGTGTGTTAACACTGTGTGTACAATACTGTGTGTACAATACTGTGTGTTAACACTGTGTGTACAATACTGTGTGTACAATACTGTGTGTTAACACTGTGTGTACAATACTGTGTGTACAATACTGTGTGTTAACACTGTGTGTACAATACTGTGTACAATACTGTGTGTTAACACTGTGTGTTAACACTGTGTGTACAATACTGTGTGTACAATACTGTGTGTACAATACTGTGTGTACAATACTGTGTGTTAACACTGTGTGTACAATACTGTGTGTACAATACTGTGTGTTAACACTGTGTGTACAATACTGTGTGTACAATACTGTGTGTACAATACTGTGTGTTAACACTGTGTGTACAATACTGTGTGTACAATACTGTGTGTTAACACTGTGTGTACAATACTGTGTGTACAATAATGTGTGTTAACACTGTGTGTACAATACTGTGTGTTCATACAATACTGTGTGTTAACACTGTGTGTACATTACTGTGTGTACAATACTGTGTACAATAATATGTGTACAATACTGTGTGTTAACACTGTGTGTACAATAGTGTTTGTACAATACTGTGTGTTAACACTGTGTGTACAATACTGTGTGTACAATACTGTGTGTACAATACTGTGTGTTAACACTGTGTGTACAATACTGTGTGTACAATACTGTGTGTACAATACTGTGTGTTAACACTGTGTGTACAATACAGTGTGTACAATACTGTGTGTTAACACTGTGTGTACAATACTGTGTGTACAATACTGTGTGTTAACACTGTGTGTACAATACTGTGTGTTAACACTGTGTGTAAAATACTGTGTGTTCATACTGTGTGTTCATACTGTGTGTTAACACTGTGTGTACAATACTGTGTGTACAATACTGTGTGTACAATACTGTGTGTTAACACTGTGTGTACAATACTGTGTGTACAATACTGTGTGTACAATACTGTGTGTACAATACTGTGTGTACAATAATGTGTGTTCAATACTGTGTGTTAACACTGTGTGTACAATACTGTGTGTACAATACTGTGTGTTAACACTGTGTTTACAATACTGTGTGTACAATACTATGTGTACAATACTGTGTGTACAATACTGTGTGTTAACACTGTGTGTACAATAATGTGTGTACAATACTGTGTGTTAAGACTGTGTGTACAATACTGTGTGTACAATACTGTGTGTTAACACTGTGTGTCCAATACTGTCTGTACAATACTGTGTGTACAATACTGTGTGTTAACACTGTGTGTCCAATACTCTGTGTACAATACTGTGTGTACAATACTGTGTGTTAACACTGTGTGTACAATACTGTGTGTACAATACTGTGTGTTAACACTGTGTGTACAATACTGTGTGTTAACACTGTGTGTACAATACTGTGTGTTCATACTGTGTGTTCATACTGTGTGTTAACACTGTGTGTACAATACTGTGTGTACAATACTGTGTGTACAATACTGTGTGTTCAATACTGTGTGTAAAATACTCTGTGTACAATACTGTGTGTTAACACTTTGTGTACAATACTGTGTGTACAATACTGTGTGTACAATACTGTGTGTACAATACTGTGTGTTAACACTGTGTGTACAATACTGTGTGTACAATACTGGTGTTAACACTGTGTGACAATACTGTGTGTACAATACTGTGTGTTGTACAATACTGTGTGTACAATACTGTGTGTTAACACTGTGTGTACAATACTGTGTGTTAACACTGTGTGTACAATACTGTGTGTCCTCACTGTGTGTACAATACTGTGTGTACAATACTGTGTGTTAACACTGTGTGTACAATACTGTGTGTTAACACTGTGTGTACAATACTGTGGTACAATACTGTGTGTTAACACTGATGTACAATACTGTGTGTTAACACTGTGTGTACAATACTGTGTGTTAACACTGTGTGTACAATACTGTGTGTTAACACTGTGTGTACAATACTGTGTGTTAAACATTGTATGTACAATACTGTGTGTTAACACTGTGTGTACAATACTGTGTGTTAAACATTGTGTATACAATACTGTGTGTTAACACTGTGTGTACAATACTGTGTGTTAAACATTGTGTGTACAATACTGTGTGTTAACACTGTGTGTACAATACTGTGTGTTAACACTGTGTGTAGAATACTGTGTGTTAAACATTGTGTGTACAATACTGTGTGTTAACATTGTGTGTACAATACTGTGTGTACAATACTGTGTGTTAACACTGTGTGTACAATACTGTGTGTTAACACTGTGTGTACAATACTGTGTGTACAATACTGTGTGTTAACACTGTGTGTACAATACTGTGTGTTAACACTGTGTGTACAATACTGTGTGTTAACACTGTGTGTACAATACTGTGTGTTAACACTGTGTGTACAATACTGTGTGTTAACACTGTGTGTACAATACTGTGTGTACAATACTGTGTGTTAACACTGTGTGTACAATACTGTGTGTACAATACTGTGTGTTAACACTGTGTGTTAACACTGTGTGTACAATACTGTGTGTAAAATACTGTGTGTTAAAACTGTGTGTACAATACTGTGTGTACAATACTGTGTGTTAACACTGTGTTTACAATACTGTGTGTACAATACTGTATGTTAACACTGTGTGTACAATACTGTGTGTACAATACTGTGTGTTAACACTGTGTGTACAATACTGTGTGTACAATACTGTGTGTTAACACTGTGTGTACAATACTGTGTGTACAATACTGTGTGTTAACACTGTGTGTACAATACTGTGTGTACAATACTGTGTGTTAACACTGTGTGTACAATACTGTGTACAATACTGTGTGTTCATACTGTGTGTACAATACTGTGTGTACAATACTGTGTGTTAACACTGTGTGTACAATAATGTGTGTACAATACTGTGTGTTAACACTGTGTGTACAATACTGTGTGTACAATACTGTGTGTTAACACTGTGTGTTAACACTGTGTGTGCAATACTGTGTTTACAATACTGTGTGTACAATACTGTGTGTACAATACTGTGTGTACAATACTGTGTGTTAACACTGTGTGTACAATACTGTGTGTACAATACTGTGTGTTAACACTGTGTGTACAATACTGTGTGTACAATACTGTGTGTACAATACTGTGTGTTAACACTGTGTGTACAATACTGTGTGTACAATACTGTGTGTTAACACTGTGTGTACAATACTGTGTGTACAATTATGTGTGTTAACACTGTGTGTACAATACTGTGTGTTCATACTGTGTGTTCATACTGTGTGTTAACACTGTGTGTACATTACTGTGTGTACAATACTGTGTGTACAATAATATGTGTACAATACTGTGTGTTAACACTGTGTGTACAATACTGTTTGTACAATACTGTGTGTTAACACTGTGTGTACAATACTGTGTGTACAATACTGTGTGTACAATACTGTGTGTTAACACTGTGTGTACAATACTGTGTGTACAATACTGTGTGTACAATACTGTGTGTTAACACTGTGTGTACAATACAGTGTGTACAATACTGTGTGTTAACACTGTGTGTACAATACTGTGTGTACAATACTGTGTGTTAACACTGTGTGTACAATACTGTGTGTTAACACTGTGTGTAAAATACTGTGTGTTCATACTGTGTGTTCATACTGTGTGTTAACACTGTGTGACTGTGTGTACAATACTGTGTGTTCAATACTGTGTGTTAACACTGTGTGTACAATACTGTGTGTACAATACTGTGTGTACAATACTGTGTGTACAATAATGTGTGTTCAATACTGTGTGTTAACACTGTGTGTACAATACTGTGTGTACAATACTGTGTGTTAACACTGTGTTTACAATACTGTGTGTACAATACTGTGTGTACAATACTGTGTGTACAATACTGTGTGTTAACACTGTGTGTACAATAATGTGTGTACAATACTGTGTGTTAAGACTGTGTGTACAATACTGTGTGTACAATACTGTGTGTTAACACTGTGTGTCCAATACTGTCTGTACAATACTGTGTGTACAATACTGTGTGTTAACACTGTGTGTCCAATACTCTGTGTACAATACTGTGTGTACAATACTGTGTGTTAACACTGTGTGTACAATACTGTGTGTACAATACTGTGTGTTAACACTGTGTGTACAATACTGTGTGTTAACACTGTGTGTACAATACTGTGTGTTCATACTGTGTGTTAACACTGTGTGTACAATACTGTGTGTACAATACTGTGTGTACAATACTGTGTGTTCAATACTGTGTGTAAAATACTCTGTGTACAATACTGTGTGTTAACACTTTGTGTACAATACTGTGTGTACAATACTGTGTGTACAATACTGTGTGTACAATACTGTGTGTTAACACTGTGTGTACAATACTGTGTGTACAATACTGTGTGTTAACACTGTGTGTACAATACTGTGTGTACAATACTGTGTGTTAACACTGTGTGTACAATACTGTGTGTACAATACTGTGTGTTAACACTGTGTGTACAATACTGTGTGTTCATACTGTGTGTTCATACTGTGTGTTAACACTGTGTGTACAATAATGTGTGTCCAATACTGTGTGTACAATACTGTGTGTTAACACTGTGTGTTAACACTGTGTGTACAATACTGTGTGTTCATACTGTGTGTTCTTACTGTGTGATAATACTGTGTGTTAATACTGTGTGTTAATACTGTGTGTTAATACTGTGATAATACTGTGTACAATACTGTGTGTTAATACTGTGATAATACTGTGTGATAATACTGTGTGTTCATACTGTGTGTTAACACTGTGTGTACAACACTGTGTGTTGACTTTAGTTAGTTTTGGTGTTGGGGACTTTGAGGAGAACACTGGCGGTATGAGATCAGGAGGACGCTGCTGCCGCTCATGTCTGGGGATGATTGTCATATAATGTACATGTCCCCATGCGTGTCTGTATTCAAGTTGTTGGTTGAGAGACATCTGGACTGAGAACACTGGGTTCTAGGTCCCAAATGTCACCCTATGGCCCCCTGGTCAAAAGGAGTGCACTAAACACGGAAATAGGGTCCCATTTGGAACACACGCCAGTATAAATCGGGGGACCTGGGAGGGACAATGTTTGTCTACCATCCGAGGTGTCTGAACTCTCTGTGATCATGTTGTTGCTCGAGAGGCAGGTTAGGACAAAAGGTTCATGACAACTCTACAACAGGCCTTTCCTCAGGGTTCATGATGACTCTACAACAGGCCTTTCCTCACGGTTCATGATGACTCTACAACAGGCCTCTCCTCTCCGCAGGGTTCATGAAGACTCTACAACAGGCCTCTCCTCAGGGTTCATGATGTCTCTACCACAGGCCTCTCCTCAGGGTTCATGATGACTCTACCACAGGCCTCTCCTCAGGGTTCATGATGACTACCACAGGCCTCTCCTCGGGGTTCATGATGACTCTACCACAGGCCTCTCCTCTCCGCAGGGTTCATGATGACTACCACAGGCCTTTCCGCAGGGTTCATGATGACTCTACCACAGGCCTCTCCTCAGGGTTCATGATGACTCTACCACAGGCCTTTCCTCAGGGATCATGATGACTCTACCACAGGCCTCTCCTCAGGGTTCATGATGACTACCACAGGCCTTTCCTCGGGGTTCATGATGACTCTACCACAGGCCTCTCCTCAGGGTTCATGATGACTCTACCACAGGCCTTTCCTCAGGGTTCATGATGACTCTACCACAGGCCTCTCCTCAGGGTTCATGATGACTCTACCACAGGCCTCTCCTCAGGGTTCATGATGACTCTACCACAGGCCTTTCCTCAGGGTTCATGATGACTACCACAGGCCTCTCCTCAGGGTTCATGATGACTACCACAGGCCTTTCCTCAGGGTTCATGATGACTCTACCACAGGCCTTTCCTCAGGGTTCATGATGACTCTACCACAGGCCTTTCCTCAGGGTTCATGATGACTCTACCACAGGCCTCTCCGCAGGGTTCATGATGACTCTACCACAGGCCTTTCCTCAGGGTTCATGATGACTCTACCACAGGCCTTTCCTCAGGGTTCATGATGACTCTACCACAGGCCTCTCCTCAGGGTTCATGATGACTACCACAGGCCTCTCCTCAGGGTTCATGATGACTCTACCACAGGCCTCTCCGCAGGGTTCATGATGACTCTACCACAGGCCTCTCCTCAGGGTTCATGATGACTCTACCACAGGCCTCTCCTCAGGGTTCATGATGACGCTACCACAGGCCTCTCCTCAGGGTTCATGATGACTACCACAGGCCTCTCCTCAGGGTTCATGATGACTCTACCACAGGCCTCTCCTCAGGGTTCATGATGACTCTACCACAGGCCTCTCCGCAGGGTTCATGATGACTACCACAGGCCTCTCCTCAGGGTTCATGATGACTCTACCACAGGCCTCTCCTCAGGGTTCATGATGACTCTACCACAGGCCTCTCCTCAGGGTTCATGATGACTACCACAGGCCTCTCCTCTCCGCAGGGTTCATGATGACTACCACAGGCCTCTCCTCAGGGATCATGATGACTACCACAGGCCTCTCCTCTCCGCAGGGTTCATGATGACTCTACCACAGGCATCTCCTCAGGGTTCATGATGACTCTACCACAGGCCTCTCCTCTCCGCAGGGTTCATGATGACTCTACCACAGGCCTCTCCTCAGGGTTCATGATGACTCTACCACAGGCATCTCCTCAGGGTTCATGATGACTCTACCACAGGCCTCTCCTCTCCGCAGGGTTCATGATGACTCTACCACAGGCCTCTCCTCAGGGTTCATGGTGACTCTACCACAGGCCTTTCCTCACGGTTCATGATGACTCTACAACAGGCCTCTCCTCTCCGCAGGGTTCATGAAGACTCTACAACAGGCCTTTCCTCACGGTTCATGATGACTCTACAACAGGCCTCTCCTCTCCGCAGGGTTCATGATGACTCTACCACAGGCCTCTCCTCTCCGCAGGGTTCATGATGACTCTACCACAGGCCTCTCCTCAGGGTTCATGATGACTCTACCACAGGCCTCTCCTCTCTCAGGGTTCATGATGACTCTACCACAGGCCTCTCCTCAGGGTTCATGATGACTCTACCACAGGCCTCTCCTCAGGGTTCATGATGACTACCACAGGCCTCTCCTCTCCGCAGGGTTCATGATGACTACCACAGGCCTCTCCTCAGGGTTCATGATGACTACCACAGGCCTCTCCTCTCCGCAGGGTTCATGATGACTCTACCACAGGCATCTCCTCAGGGTTCATGATGACTCTACCACAGGCCTCCTCTCCTCAGGGTTCATGATGACTCTACCACAGGCCTCTCCTCAGGGTTCATGATGACTCTACCACAGGCCTCTCCTCAGGGTTCATGATGACTCTACCACAGGCCTCTCCGCAGGGTTCATGATGACTCTACCACAGGCCTTTCCTCAGGGTTCATGATGACTCTACAACAGGCCTTTCCTCACGGTTCATGATGACTCTACCACAGGCCTCTCCTCTCAGGGTTCATGATGACTCTACCACAGGCCTCTCCTCAGGGTTCATGATGACTCTACCACAGGCCTTTCCTCAGGGTTCATGATGACTCTACAACAGGCCTCTCCGCAGGGTTCATGATGACTCTACCACAGGCCTTTCCTCACGGTTCATGATGACTCTACCACAGGCCTCTCCTCAGGGTTCATGATGACTCTACCACAGGCCTCTCCTCCGCAGGGTTCATGATGACTCTACCACAGGCCTCTCCTCTCCGCAGGGTTCATGATGACTCTACCACAGGCCTCCTCTCCTCAGGGTTCATGATGACTCTACCACAGGCCTTTCCTCAGGGTTCATGATGACTCTACAACAGGCCTTTCCTCAGGGTTCATGATGACTCTACAACAGGCCTTTCCTCAGGGTTCATGATGACTCTACAACAGGCCTCTCCTCAGGGTTCATGATGACTCTACCACAGGCCTCTCCTCAGGGTTCATGATGACTACCACAGGCCTTTCCCCAGGGTTCATGGTGACTCTACCACAGGCCTTTCCTCAGGGTTCATGATGACTCTACCACAGGCCTCTCCTCAGGGTTCATGATGACTACCACAGGCCTTTCCTCAGGGTTCATGATGACTCTACCACAGGCCTTTCCTCAGGGTTCATGATGACTACCACAGGCCTTTCCTCAGGGTTCATGATGACTCTACCACAGGCCTCTCCTCAGGGTTCATGATGACTACCACAGGCCTCTCCTCCGCAGGGTTCATGATGACTACCACAGGCCTCTCCTCAGGGTTCATGATGACTACCACAGGCCTCTCCTCAGGGTTCATGATGACTACCACAGGCCTCTCCTCAGGGTTCATGATGACTACCACAGGCCTCTCCTCAGGGTTCATGATGACTCTACCACAGGCCTCTCCTCAGGGTTCATGATGACTACCACAGGCCTCTCCTCAGGGTTCATGATGACTACCACAGGCCTCTCCTCAGGGTTCATGATGACTACCACAGGCCTCTCCTCAGGGTTCATGATGACTCTACCACAGGCCTCTCCTCAGGGTTCATGATGACTACCACAGGCCTCTCCTCTCCGCAGGGTTCATGATGACTACCACAGGCCTCTCCTCAGGGTTCATGATGACTACCACAGGCCTCTCCTCTCCGCAGGGTTCATGATGACTACCACAGGCCTCTCCTCTCCGCAGGGTTCATGATGACTACCACAGGCCTCTCTGCAGGGTTCATGATGACTACCACAGGCCTTTCCTCAGGGTTCATGATGACTCTACCCCAGGCCTCTCCACAGGGTTCATGATGACTCTACCACAGGCCTCTCCTCAGGGTTCATGATGACTCTACCACAGGCCTCTCCGCAGGGTTCATGATGACTCTACCACAGGCCTCTCCTCAGGGTTCATGATGACTCTACCACAGGCCTTTCCTCAGGGTTCATGATGACTCTACCACAGGCCTCTCCTCAGGGTTCATGATGACTCTACCACAGGCCTCTCCTCAGGGTTCATGATGACTACCACAGGCCTCTCCTCTCCGCAGGGTTCATGATGACTACCACAGGCCTCTCCTCAGGGTTCATGATGACTACCACAGGCCTCTCCTCAGGGTTCATGATGACTCTACCACAGGCCTCTCCTCAGGGTTCATGATGACTCTACCACAGGCCTCTCCTCTCCGCAGGGTTCATGATGACTCTACCACAGGCCTCTCCTCAGGGTTCATGATGACTCTACAACAGGCCTTTCCTCACGGTTCATGATGACTCTACAACAGGCCTCTCCTCTCCGCAGGGTTCATGATGACTCTACCACAGGCCTCTCCTCAGGGTTCATGGTGACTCTACCACAGGCCTTTCCTCACGGTTCATGATGACTCTACAACAGGCCTCTCCTCTCCGCAGGGTTCATGAAGACTCTACCACAGGCCTTTCCTCAGGGTTCATGATGACTCTACAACAGGCCTCTCCCTCCGCAGGGTTCATGATGACTCTACCACAGGCCTCTCCTCTCCGCAGGGTTCATGATGACTCTACCACAGGCCTCTCCTCTCCGCAGGGTTCATGATGACTCTACCACAGGCCTCTCCTCTCCGCAGGGTTCATGAAGACTCTACCACAGGCCTCTCCTCAGGGTTCATGATGACTCTACCACAGGCCTCTCCTCAGGGTTCATGATGACTACCACAGGCCTCTCCTCTCCGCAGGGTTCATGATGACTACCACAGGCCTCTCCTCAGGGTTCATGATGACTACCACAGGCCTCTCTCTCCGCAGGGTTCATGATGACTCTACCACAGGCCTCTCCTCAGGGTTCATGATGACTCTACCACAGGCCTCTCCTCTCAGGGTTCATGATGACTCTACCACAGGCCTCTCCTCAGGGTTCATGATGACTCTACCACAGGCCTCTTCTCCTCAGGGTTCATGATGACTCTACCACAGGCCTCTCCTCTCCGCAGGGTTCATGATGACTCTACCACAGGCCTCTCCTCAGGGTTCATGATGACTCTACCACAGGCCTTTCCTCACGGTTCATGATGACTCTACCAACAGGCCTCTCCTCAGGGTTCATGATGACTCTACCACAGGCCTCTCCTCAGGGTTCATGATGACTCTACCACAGGCCTTTCCTCACGGTTCATGATGACTCTACAACAGGCCTCCTCTCCTCAGGGTTCATGATGACTCTACAACAGGCCTTTCCTCACGGTTCATGATGACTCTACAACAGGCCTCTCCTCTCCGCAGGGTTCATGATGACTCTACCACAGGCCTCTCCTCTCCGCAGGGTTCATGATGACTCTACCACAGGCCTCTCCTCTCCGCAGGGTTCATGATGACTCTACCACAGGCCTCTCCTCTCCGCAGGGTTCATGAAGACTCTACAACAGGCCTTTCCTCACGGTTCATGATGACTCTACAACAGGCCTTTCCTCAGGGTTCATGATGACTCTACAACAGGCCTTTCCTCAGGGTTCATGATGACTCTACCACAGGCCTCTCCTCAGGGTTCATGATGACTACCACAGGCCTTTCCCCAGGGTTCATGGTGACTCTACCACAGGCCTTTCCTCAGGGTTCATGATGACTCTACCACAGGCCTCTCCTCAGGGTTCATGATGACTACCACAGGCCTTTCCTCAGGGTTCATGATGACTCTACCACAGGCCTTTCCTCAGGGTTCATGATGACTACCACAGGCCTTTCCTCAGGGTTCATGATGACTCTACCACAGGCCTCTCCTCAGGGTTCATGATGACTACCACAGGCCTCTCCTCTCCGCAGGGTTCATGATGACTACCACAGGCCTCTCCTCAGGGTTCATGATGACTACCACAGGCCTCTCCTCAGGGTTCATGATGACTACCACAGGCCTCTCCTCAGGGTTCATGATGACTACCACAGGCCTCTCCTCAGGGTTCATGATGACTCTACCACAGGCCTCTCCTCAGGGTTCATGATGACTACCACAGGCCTCTCCTCAGGGTTCATGATGACTACCACAGGCCTCTCCTCAGGGTTCATGATGACTACCACAGGCCTCTCCTCAGGGTTCATGATGACTCTACCACAGGCCTCTCCTCAGGGTTCATGATGACTACCACAGGCCTCTCCTCTCCGCAGGGTTCATGATGACTACCACAGGCCTCTCCTCAGGGTTCATGATGACTACCACAGGCCTCTCCTCTCCGCAGGGTTCATGATGACTACCACAGGCCTCTCCTCTCCGCAGGGTTCATGATGACTACCACAGGCCTCTCCGCAGGGTTCATGATGACTACCACAGGCCTTTCCTCAGGGTTCATGATGACTACCACAGGCCTTTCCTCAGGGTTCATGATGACTCTACCCCAGGCCTCTCCACAGGGTTCATGATGACTCTACCACAGGCCTCTCCTCAGGGTTCATGATGACTCTACCACAGGCCTCTCCGCAGGGTTCATGATGACTCTACCACAGGCCTCTCCTCAGGGTTCATGATGACTCTACCACAGGCCTTTCCTCAGGGTTCATGATGACTCTACCACAGGCCTCTCCTCAGGGTTCATGATGACTCTACCACAGGCCTTTCCTCAGGGTTCATGATGACTCTACCACAGGCCTCTCCTCAGGGTTCATGATGACTCTACCACAGGCCTCTCCTCAGGGTTCATGATGACTACCACAGGCCTCTCCGCAGGGTTCATGATGACTCTACCACAGGCCTCTCCTCAGGGTTCATGATGACTACCACAGGCCTTTCCTCAGGGTTCATGATGACTCTACCACAGGCCTTTCCTCAGGGTTCATGATGACTCTACAACAGGCCTCTCCGCAGGGTTCATGATGACTCTACAACAGGCCTCTCCTCAGGGTTCATGATGACTCTACCACAGGCCTTTCCTCAGGGTTCATGATGACTCTACCACAGGCCTTTCCTCAGGGTTCATGATGACTCTACCACAGGCCTCTCCTCAGGGTTCATGATGACTCTACCACAGGCCTTTCCTCAGGGTTCATGATGACTCTACCACAGGCCTTTCCTCAGGGTTCATGATGACTCTACCACAGGCCTTTCCTCAGGGTTCATGATGACTCTACCACAGGCCTTTCCTCAGGGTTCATGATGACGCTACCACAGGCCTTTCCTCAAGGTTCATGATGACTCTACCACAGGCCTTTCCTCAGGGTTCATGGTGACTCTACCACAGGCCTCTCCTCGTGGTTCATGATGACTCTACCACAGGCCTTTCCTCAGGGTTCATGATGACTACCACAGGCCTTTCCTCAGGGTTCATGATGACTTCCACAGGCCTTTCCTCAGGGTTCATGATGACTCTACCACAGGCCTCTCCTCAGGGTTCATGATGACTCTACAACAGGCCTCTCCTCAGGGTTCATTATGACTCTACCACAGGCCTTTCCTCAGGGTTCATGATGACTACCACAGGCCTCTCCTCAGGGTTCATGATGACTCTACCACAGGCCTCTCCTCAGGGTTCATGATGACTCTACCACAGGCCTCTCCTCAGGGTTCATGATGACTCTACCACAGGCCTCTACTCAGGGTTCATGATGACTCTACCACAGGCCTCTCCTCAGGGTTCATGATGACTCTACCACAGGCCTCTCCTCAGGGTTCATGATGACTCTACCACAGGCCTCTCCTCAGGGTTCATGATGACTCTACCACAGGCCTCTCCTCAGGGTTCATTATGACTACCACAGGCCTTTCCTCAGGGTTCATGATGACTCTACCACAGGCCTCTCCTCAGGGTTCATGATGACTACCACAGGCCTTTCCTCAGGGTTCATGATTACTCTACCACAGGCCTCTCCTCAGGGTTCATGATGACTACCACAGGCCTTTCCCCAGGGTTCATGATGACTCTACCACAGGCCTTTCCTCAGGGTTCATGATGACTCTACAACAGGCCTCTCCCTCAGGGTTCATGATGACTCTACAACAGGCCTCTCCTCAGGGTTCATGATGACGCTACCACAGGCCTTTCCTCAGGGTTCATGATGACTCTACCACAGGCCTTTCCTCAGGGTTCATGATGACTCTACCACAGGCCTTTCCTCAGGGTTCATGATGACTCTACCACAGGCCTCTCCTCAGGGTTCATGATGACTACCACAGGCCTCTCCTCAGGGTTCATGATGACTCTACCACAGGCCTCTCCTCAGGGTTCATGATGACTACCACAGGCCTTTCCTCAGGGTTCATGATGACTCTACCACAGGCCTTTCCTCAGGGTTCATGATGACTCTACAACAGGCCTCTCCGCAGGGTTCATGATGACTCTACAACAGGCCTCTCCTCAGGGTTCATGATGACTACCACAGGCCTTTCCTCAGGGTTCATGATGACTCTACCACAGGCCTTTCCTCAGGGTTCATGATGACTCTACAACAGGCCTCTCCGCAGGGTTCATGATGACTCTACAACAGGCCTCTCCTCAGGGTTCATGATGACGCTACCACAGGCCTTTCCTCAAGGTTCATGATGACTCTACCACAGGCCTTTCCTCAGGGTTCATGATGACTCTACCACAGGCCTTTCCTCAGGGTTCATGATGACTCTACCACAGGCCTCTCCTCTCCGCAGGGTTCATGATGACTCTACCACAGGCCTCTCCTCAGGGTTCATGATGACTCTACAACAGGCCTTTCCTCACGGTTCATGATGACTCTACAACAGGCCCTCCTCTCCTCAGGGTTCATGATGACTCTACCACAGGCCTCTCCTCAGGGTTCATGATGACTCTACCACAGGCCTTTCCTCAGGGTTCATGATGACTCTACAACAGGCCTCTCCTCAGGGTTCATGATGACTCTACCACAGGCCTCTCCTCAGGGTTCATGATGACTCTACCACAGGCCCTCCTCTCCTCAGGGTTCATGATGACTCTACCACAGGCCTCTCCTCTCCGCAGGGTTCATGATGACTCTACCACAGGCCTCTCCTCAGGGTTCATGATGACTCTACCACAGGCCTCTCCTCAGGGTTCATGATGACTACCACAGGCCTCTCCTCAGGGTTCATGATGACTACCACAGGCCTCTCCTCAGGGTTCATGATGACTACCACAGGCCTCTCCTCTCCGCAGGGTTCATGATGACTCTACCACAGGCCTCTCCTCAGGGTTCATGATGACTCTACCACAGGCCTCTCCTCTCCGCAGGGTTCATGATGACTCTACCACAGGCCTCTCCTCAGGGTTCATGATGACTCTACCACAGGCCTCTCCTCTCAGGGTTCATGATGACTCTACCACAGGCCTCTCCTCTCAGGGTTCATGATGACTACCACAGGCCTCTCCTCAGGGTTCATGATGACTCTACCACAGGCCTTTCCTCACGGTTCATGATGACTCTACAACAGGCCTCTCCGCAGGGTTCATGATGACTCTACCACAGGCCTCTCCTCAGGGTTCATGGTGACTCTACCACAGGCCTCTCCTCAGGGTTCATGATGACTCTACCACAGGCCTCTCCGCAGGGTTCATGATGACTCTACAACAGGCCTTTCCTCAGGGTTCATGATGACTCTACAACAGGCCTCTCCTCTCCTCAGGGTTCATGATGACTCTACCACAGGCCTCTCCTCTCCGCAGGGTTCATGATGACTCTACCACAGGCCTCTCCTCTCCGCAGGGTTCATGATGACTCTACCACAGGCCTCTCCTCTCCGCAGGGTTCATGAAGACTCTACAGGACTCGGGTCCTGTGTGGCTCAGTCGGTAGAGCATGATGAGCGTCGTGGGTTCGATTCCCGCTGGGGCCACCCATATGTAAAAGTAGTGGCCCCAGCCGACTTGTAAGTCGCTTTGGACAAAAGCGTCTGCTAAATGGGATATATTATTATATTATTATTATCTACAACAGGCCTTTCCTCACGGTTCATGATGACTCTACAACAGGCCTTTCCTCAGGGTTCATGATGACTCTACAACAGGCCTTTCCTCAGGGTTCATGATGACTCTACAACAGGCCTCTCCTCAGGGTTCATGATGACTCTACCACAGGCCTCTCCTCAGGGTTCATGATGACTACCACAGGCCTTTCCCCAGGGTTCATGGTGACTCTACCACAGGCCTTTCCTCAGGGTTCATGATGACTCTACCACAGGCCTCTCCTCAGGGTTCATGATGACTACCACAGGCCTTTCCTCAGGGTTCATGATGACTCTACCACAGGCCTTTCCTCAGGGTTCATGATGACTACCACAGGCCTTTCCTCAGGGTTCATGATGACTCTACCACAGGCCTCTCCTCAGGGTTCATGATGACTACCACAGGCCTCTCCTCTCAGGGTTCATGATGACTACCACAGGCCTCTCCTCAGGGTTCATGATGACTACCACAGGCCTCTCCTCAGGGTTCATGATGACTACCACAGGCCTCTCCTCAGGGTTCATGATGACTACCACAGGCCTCTCCTCAGGGTTCATGATGACTCTACCACAGGCCTCTCCTCAGGGTTCATGATGACTACCACAGGCCTCTCCTCAGGGTTCATGATGACTACCACAGGCCTCTCCTCAGGGTTCATGATGACTACCACAGGCCTCTCCTCAGGGTTCATGATGACTCTACCACAGGCCTCTCCTCAGGGTTCATGATGACTACCACAGGCCTCTCCTCTCCGCAGGGTTCATGATGACTACCACAGGCCTCTCCTCAGGGTTCATGATGACTACCACAGGCCTCTCCTCTCAGGGTTCATGATGACTACCACAGGCCTCTCCTCTCCACAGGGTTCATGATGACTACCACAGGCCTCTCTGCAGGGTTCATGATGACTACCACAGGCCTTTCCTCAGGGTTCATGATGACTACCACAGGCCTTTCCTCAGGGTTCATGATGACTCTACCACAGGCCTCTCCACAGGGTTCATGATGACTCTACCACAGGCCTCTCCTCAGGGTTCATGATGACTCTACCACAGGCCTCTCCGCAGGGTTCATGATGACTCTACCACAGGCCTCTCCTCAGGGTTCATGATGACTCTACCACAGGCCTCTCCTCTCCGCAGGGTTCATGAAGACTCTACAGGACTCGGGTCCTGTGTGGCTCAGTCGGTAGAGCATGATGACTCTACAACAGGCCTCTCGTGGGTTCATGATTCCCGCTGGGGACTACCCATATGTAAAAGTAGTGGCCCCAGGACTTGTAAGTCGCTTTGGACAAAAGCGTCTGCTAAATGGGATATATTAGGGTTTATTATTATCTACAACAGGCCTTTCCTCACGGTTCATGATGACTCTACAACAGGCCTTTCCTCAGGGTTCATGATGACTCTACAACAGGCCTTTCCTCAGGGTTCATGATGACTCTACAACAGGCCTCTCCTCAGGGTTCATGATGACTCTACCACAGGCCTCTCCTCAGGGTTCATGATGACTACCACAGGCCTTTCCCCAGGGTTCATGATGACTCTACCACAGGCCTTTCCTCAGGGTTCATGATGACTCTACCACAGGCCTCTCCTCAGGGTTCATGATGACTACCACAGGCCTTTCCTCAGGGTTCATGATGACTCTACCACAGGCCTCTCCTCAGGGTTCATGATGACTACCACAGGCCTTTCCTCAGGGTTCATGATGACTCTACCACAGGCCTTTCCTCAGGGTTCATGATGACTACCACAGGCCTTTCCTCAGGGTTCATGATGACTCTACCACAGGCCTCTCCTCAGGGTTCATGATGACTACCACAGGCCTCTCCTCTCCGCAGGGTTCATGATGACTACCACAGGCCTCTCCTCAGGGTTCATGATGACTACCACAGGCCTCTCCTCAGGGTTCATGATGACTACCACAGGCCTCTCCTCAGGGTTCATGATGACTACCACAGGCCTCTCCTCAGGGTTCATGATGACTCTACCACAGGCCTCTCCTCAGGGTTCATGATGACTACCACAGGCCTCTCCTCAGGGTTCATGATGACTACCACAGGCCTCTCCTCAGGGTTCATGATGACTACCACAGGCCTCTCCTCAGGGTTCATGATGACTCTACCACAGGCCTCTCCTCAGGGTTCATGATGACTACCACAGGCCTCTCCTCTCCGCAGGGTTCATGATGACTACCACAGGCCTCTCCTCAGGGTTCATGATGACTACCATAGGCCTCTCCTCTCCGCAGGGTTCATGATGACTACCACAGGCCTCTCCTCTCCTCAGGGTTCATGATGACTACCACAGGCCTCTCCTCAGGGTTCATGATGACTACCACAGGCCTTTCCTCAGGGTTCATGATGACTACCACAGGCCTTTCCTCAGGGTTCATGATGACTCTACCACAGGCCTCTCCTCAGGGTTCATGATGACTCTACCACAGGCCTCTCCTCAGGGTTCATGATGACTCTACCACAGGCCTCTCCTCAGGGTTCATGATGACTCTACCACAGGCCTCTCCTCAGGGTTCATGATGACTCTACCACAGGCCTTTCCTCAGGGTTCATGATGACTCTACCACAGGCCTCTCCTCAGGGTTCATGATGACTCTACCACAGGCCTTTCCTCAGGGTTCATGATGACTCTACCACAGGCCTCTCCGCAGGGTTCATGATGACTCTACCACAGGCCTCTCCTCAGGGTTCATGATGACTACCACAGGCCTCTCCTCAGGGTTCATGATGACTCTACCACAGGCCTCTCCTCAGGGTTCATGATGACTACCACAGGCCTTTCCTCAGGGTTCATGATGACTCTACCACAGGCCTTTCCTCAGGGTTCATGATGACTCTACAACAGGCCTCTCCGCAGGGTTCATGATGACTCTACAACAGGCCTCTCCTCAGGGTTCATGATGACTACCACAGGCCTTTCCTCAAGGTTCATGATGACTCTACCACAGGCCTTTCCTCAGGGTTCATGATGACTCTACCACAGGCCTCTCCGCAGGGTTCATGATGACTCTACCACAGGCCTTTCCTCAGGGTTCATGATGACTCTACCACAGGCCTTTCCTCAGGGTTCATGATGACTCTACCACAGGCCTTTCCTCAGGGTTCATGATGACTCTACCACAGGCCTCTCCTCAGGGTTCATGATGACTCTACCACAGGCCTTTCCTCAGGGTTCATGGTGACTCTACCACAGGCCTCTCCTCAGGGTTCATGATGACTCTACCACAGGCCTTTCCTCAGGGTTCATGATGACTACCACAGGCCTTTCCTCAGGGTTCATGATGACTTCCACAGGCCTTTCCTCAGGGTTCATGATGACTCTACCACAGGCCTCTCCTCAGGGTTCATGATGACTCTACAACAGGCCTCTCCTCAGGGTTCATTATGACTCTACCACAGGCCTTTCCTCAGGGTTCATGATGACTACCACAGGCCTCTCCTCAGGGTTAATTATGACTCTACCACAGGCCTCTCCCCAGGGTTCATGATGACTCTACCACAGGCCTCTCCTCAGGGTTCATGATGACTCTACCACAGGCCTCTTCTCAGGGTTCATGATGACTCTACCACAGGCCTCTCCTCAGGGTTCATGATGACTCTACCACAGGCCTCTCCGCAGCGTTCATGATGACTCTACCACAGGCCTCTCCTCGGGGTTCATGACGACTCTACCACAGGCCTCTCCTCAGGGTTCATTATGACTACCACAGGCCTTTCCTCAGGGTTCATGATGACTCTACCACAGGCCTCTCCGCAGGGTTCATGATGACTACCACAGGCCTTTCCTCAGGGTTCATGATGACTCTACCACAGGCCTCTCCTCAGGGTTCATGATGACTACCACAGGCCTTTCCCCAGGGTTCATGATGACTCTACCACAGGCCTTTCCTCAGGGTTCATGATGACTCTACAACAGGCCTCTCCGCAGGGTTCATGATGACTCTACAACAGGCCTCTCCTCAGGGTTCATGATGACGCTACCACAGGCCTTTCCTCAAGGTTCATGATGACTCTACCACAGGCCTTTCCTCAGGGTTCATGATGACTCTACCACAGGCCTTTCCTCAGGGTTCATGATGACTCTACCACAGGCCTCTCCTCAGGGTTCATGATGACTACCACAGGCCTCTCCGCAGGGTTCATGATGACTCTACCACAGGCCTCTCCTCAGGGTTCATGATGACTACCACAGGCCTTTCCTCAGGGTTCATGATGACTCTACAACAGGCCTTTCCTCAGGGTTCATGATGACGCTACCACAGGCCTTTCCTCAAGGTTCATGATGACTCTACCACAGGCCTTTCCTCAGGGTTCATGGTGACTCTACCACAGGCCTCTCCTCGTGGTTCATGATGACTCTACCACAGGCCTTTCCTCAGGGTTCATGATGACTCTACCACAGGCCTTTCCTCAGGGTTCATGATGACTACCACAGGCCTTTCCTCAGGGTTCATGATGACTCTACCACAGGCCTCTCCTCAGGGTTCATGATGACTCTACAACAGGCCTCTCCTCAGGGTTCATTATGACTCTACCACAGGCCTTTCCTCAGGGTTCATGATGACTACCACAGGCCTCTCCTCAGGGTTAATGATGACTCTACCACAGGCCTCTCCCAGGGTTCATGATGACTCTACCACAGGCCTCTCCTCAGGGTTCATGATGACTCTACCACAGGCCTCTCCTCAGGGTTCATGATGACTCTACCACAGGCCTCTCCTCAGGGTTCATGATGACTCTACCACAGGCCTCTCCGCAGGGTTCATGATGACTCTACCACAGGCCTCTCCTCGGGGTTCATGACGACTCTAACACAGGCCTCTCCTCAGGGTTCATGATGACTACCACAGGCCTTTCCTCAGGGTTCATGATGACTCTACCACAGGCCTCTCCTCAGGGTTCATGATGACTACCACAGGCCTTTCCTCAGGGTTCATGATGACTCTACCACAGGCCTCTCCTCAGGGTTCATGATGACTACCACAGGCCTTTCCTCAGGGTTCATGATGACTCTACCACAGGCCTTTCCTCAGGGTTCATGATGACTCTACCACAGGCCTTTCCTCAGGGTTCATGATGACTCTACCACAGGCCTTTCCTCAGGGTTCATGATGACTCTACCACAGGCCTCTCCGCAGGGTTCATGATGACTCTACCACAGGCCTTTCCTCAGAGTTCATGATGACTCTACCACAGGCCTCTCCGCAGGGTTCATGATGACTCTACCACAGGCCTTTCCTCAGGGTTCATGATGACTCTACCACAGGCCTCTCCTCAGGGTTCATGATGACTCTACCACAGGCCTTTCCTCAGGGTTCATGATGACTCTACCACAGGCCTTTCCTCAGGGTTCATGATGACTACCACAGGCCTTTCCTCAGGGTTCATGATGACTACCACAGGCCTTTCCTCAGGGTTCATGATGACTACCACAGGCCTCTCCGCAGGGTTCGTGATGACTACCACAGGCCTTTCCTCAGAGTTCATGATGACTACCACAGGCCTTTCCTCAGGGTTCATGATGACTCTACCACAGGCCTCTCCTCAGGGTTCATGATGACTACCACAGGCCTCTCCGCAGGGTTCATGATGACTCTACCACAGGCCTTTCCTCAGGGTTCATGATGACTCTACAACAGGCCTCTCCTCAGGGTTCATGATGACTCTACCACAGGCCTCTCCGCAGGGTTCATGATGACTCTACCACAGGCCTTTCCTCAGGGTTCATGATGACTCTACCACAGGCCTCTCCTCAGGGTTCATGATGACTCTACCACAGGCCTTTCCTCAGGGTTCATGATGACTCTACCACAGGCCTTTCCTCAGGGTTCATGATGACTCTACCACAGGCCTCTCCTCAGGGTTCATGATGACTCTACCACAGGCCTCTCCTCACGGTTCATGATGACTCTACCACAGGCCTTTCCTCAGGGTTCATGATGACTACCACAGGCCTTTCCTCAGGGTTCATGATGACTACCACAGGCCTTTCCTCAGGGTTCATGATGACTTCCACAGGCCTTTCCTCAGGGTTCATGATGACTACCACAGGCCTCTCCTCAGGGTTCATGATGACTTCCACAGGCCTCTCCTCAGGGTTCATGATGACTACCACAGGCCTTTCCACAGGGTTCATGATGACTCTACCACAGGCCTCATCCACTCTCTTGTGATGTGTGGTTCATTTGGAAGGGAAGGGAAGTGTATCTATGTGGAAGGGAAGGGAAGTGTATCTATGTGGAAGGGAAGTGTATCTATGTGGAAGGGAAGGGAAGTGTATCTATGAGGAAGGGAAGGGAAGTGTACCTATGTGGAAGGGAAGGGAAGTGTATCTATGTGGAAGGGAAGTGTATCTATGTGGAAGGGAAGGGAAGTGTATCTATGTGGAAGGGAAGGGAAGTGTATCTATGTGGAAGGGAAGGGACGTGTATCTATGTGGAAGGGAAGTGTATCTATGTGGAAGGGAAGTGTATCTATGTGGAAGGGAAGGGAAGTGTATCTATGTGGAAGGGAATTATATCTATGTGGAAGGGAAGGGAAGTGTATCTATGTGGAAGGGAAGTGTATCTATGTGGAAGGGAAGTGTATCTATGTGGAGGTGAAGTGTATCTATGTGGAAGGGAAGTGTATCTATGAGGAAGGGAAGTGTATCTATGAGGAAGGGAAGGGAAGTATATCTATGTGGAAGGGAAGGGAAGTGTATCTATGCGGAAGGGAAGTGTATCTATGTGGAAGGGAAGTGTATCTATGAGGAAGGGAAGTGTATCTATGAGGAAGGGAAGGGAAGTGTATCTATGAGGAAGGGAAGGGAAGTGTATCTATGTGGAAGGAAGTGTATCTATGTGGAAGGAAGTGTATCTATGTGGAAGGGAAGTGTATCTATGTGGAAGGGAAGTGTATCTATGAGGAAGGGAAGGGAAGTGTATCTATGAGGAAGGGAAGGGAAGGGAAGTGTATCTATGTGGAAGGAAGGAAGTGTATCTATGTGGAAGGGAAGTGTATCTATGTGGAAGGGAAGTGTATCTATGTGGAAGGGAAGTGTATCTATGTGGAAGGGAAGTGTATCTATGTGGAAGGGAAGGAAGTGTATCTATGTTGAAGTGAAGGGAAGTGTATCTATGTTGAAGGGAAGGAAGTGTATCTATGTGGAAGGAAGGTTATCTATGTGGAAGGAAGGGAAGTGTATCTATGTGGAAGGGAAGGACGTGTATCGGAAGGAAGTGTATCTATGTGGAAGGAAGTGTATCTATGTGGAAGGGAAGGAAGTGTATCTATGTGGAAGGGAATTATATCTATGTGGAAGGAAGGGAAGTGTATCTATGTGGAAGGAAGTGTATCTATGTGGAAGGAAGTGTATCTATGTGGAGGTGAAGTGTATCTATGTGGAAGGAAGTGTATCTATGAGGAAGGGAAGTGTATCTATGAGGAAGGGAAGGGAAGTATATCTATGTGGAAGGAAGTGTATCTATGTGGAAGGAAGTGTATCTATGTGGAAGGAAGTGTATCTATGTGGAAGGGAAGTGTATCTATGAGGAAGGGAAGTGTATCTATGAGGAAGGGAAGGAAGTGTATCTATGAGGAAGGGAAGGAAGTGTATCTATGTGGAAGGGAAGTGTATCTATGTGGAAGGGAAGTGTATCTATATGGAAGGGAAGTGTATCTATGTGGAAGGGAAGTGTATCTATGAGGAAGGGAAGGGAAGTGTATCTATGAGGAAGGGAAGGGAAGTGTATCTATGAGGAAGGGAAGGGAAGGGAAGTGTATCTATGTGGAAGGGAAGGGAAGTGTATCTATGTGGAAGGGAAGTGTATCTATGTGGAAGGGAAGTGTATCTATGTGGAAGGGAAGTGTATCTATGTGGAAGTGAAGGGAAGTGTATCTATGTTGAAGGGAAGGGAAGTGTATCTATGTGGAAGGGAAGTGTATCTATGTGGAAGGGAAGTGTAGCTATGTGGAAGGGAAGTGTATCTATGTGGAAGGGAAGTTTATCTATGTGGAAGTGAAGGGAAGTGTATCTATGTGGAAGGGAAGTGTATCTATGTGGAAGGGAAGTGTATCTATGTGGAAGGGAAGTGTATCTATGTGGAAGGGAAGTGTATCTATGTGGAAGGGAAGTGTATCTATGTGGAAGTGAAGGGAAGTGTATCTATGTTGAAGGGAAGGGAAGTGTATCTATGTGGAAGGGAAGGGAAGTGTGTCTATGTGGAAGGGAAGGGAAGTGTATCTATGTGGAAGGGAAGTGTATCTATGTGGAAGGTGAAGTATATCTATGTGGAAGGGAAGGGAAGTGTATCTATGTGGAAGGGAAGTGTATCTATTTGGAAGGGAAGTGTATCTATGTGGAAGGGAAGTGTATCTATGTGGAAGGGAAGTGAAAACAACACAATTACGTGGTGGCTTTTTATAATCCTGATTAATAATGTATGGAGAACAGGATAAAGGCTGGAGGTGTAATTAGTAGTTACTAGTTAGTAGCTAGTAGTTAGTAGCTAGTAGTTAGAAGTTAGTAGTTAGAAGTTACTAGTTAGTAGCTAGTCGTTACTAGTTAGTAATTAGTAGCTAGTCGCTAGTAGTGAGTTAGCAGTATTTACGAGTTAGCAGTTAGTAGTTAGTAGTAGTCGTTAGTCGTTATTCGTTAGTAATAAGTAGTTAGTCGTTACTAGTTACTAGTTACTAGTTGGTCGTTAGTAGTTAGTAGTAGCCTCCTGGTCTAGAGAGAAACACAGGTCCCCATGCTAACCATTAGCCGCTAACCTCCACCGTGTATCTCTCTATGATAATGTGTTGCTAACCGCTAGCCGCTAACCTCCACCCTGTGTCTCTCTAAGATAATGAGGTGCTAACCGCTAGCCGCTAACCTCCACCGTGTGTCTCTCTATGATAATGCGGTGCTAATCGCTAGCCGCTAACCCCCACCCTGTGTCTCTCTATGATAATGTGCTGCTAACCATTAGCCGCTAACCTCCACCCTGTGTCTCTCTATGATAATGCGGTGCTAACCGCTAGCCGCTAACCTCCACCCTGTGTCTCTCTATGATAATGTGGTGCTAACCGCTAGCCGCTAACCCCCTCCCTGTGTCTCTCTATGATAATGTGGTGCTAACCGCTAGCCGCTAACCTCCACCCTGTGTCTCTCTATGATAATGTGATGCTAACCGCTAGCCGCTAACCTCCACCCTGTGTCTCTCTATGATAATATGCTGCTAACCATTAGACGCTAACCCCCACCCTGTGTCTCTCTATGATAATGCGGTGCTAACCGCTAGCCGCTAACCTCCACCCTGTGTCTCTCTATGATAATGTGGTGCTAACCGCTAGCCGCTAACCTCCACCCTGTGTCTCTCTATGATAATGCGTTGCTGATTTCCAACTGAAAGTGCCATGTCTCTTCTTGGGATCAGAGTTAGTCCGTGATGTCATTACAACGTCTGTCACAGCCTGCTGGATGCAATCAGCTTTCCCGCTGTGTTCTGCTCCGATCTGTGAAACACACACACACACACACACACACACACACACACACACACACACACACACACACACATGCTGACACACACACATGCTGACACACACTCCGCTACGATCCGTCACGCCAGGGCCCTGAGAACTAAGGGACAGATTGTTTGGTGAGAGGTTAAATTGAAATCTCATCTCGTCCCGATGTAGCTATTCAATTCACAGACAACAGAGAGAGCCCTGTCCTGGAATCTTTATCAGGAGGGGAATGGGGGAGACGTGTTAGGAACTGTGCCACTCGCATTATAGAATTGTCTCTGTATCCCTCCACCTCTATCCTATCCCTCCTCTATGCCTCTATCCCTCCTCATCTATGCCTCTATCCCTCCTCATCTATGCCTCTATCCCTCCTCCTCTATCCCTCTATCCCTCCTCCTCTATCCTATCCCTTCATCCCTCCTCCTCTATGCCTCTATCCCTCCTCCTCTATCCTATCCCTCCATCCCTCCTCCTCTATGCCTATATCCCTCCTCTATGCCTCTATCCCTCCTCCTCTATGCCTCTATCCCCTCTATCCTATCCCTCCATCCTATCCCTCCATCCCTCCTCCTCTATGCCTCTATCCCTCCTCCACTATCCTATCACTCCTCCACTATACTATCCCTTTATCCCTACTCTTCTATCCTATCCCTCCTCCTCTATCCTATCCCTCTATCCCTCATCCTGTATCCCTCCTCCTCTATCCCTCCTCCTTTACCCTATCCCTCTATCCCTCCTCCTCTATCCTATCCCTCTATCCCTCCTCCTCTATCCTATCCCTCTATCCCTCCTCTTCTATCCTATGCCTCCTCTTCTATCCTATCCCTCCTCATCTATCCTATCCCTCTATCCCTCCTCTTCTATCCTATCCCTCCTCCACTATCCTATCCCTCCTCCCTCCTCTTCTATCCTCCATCCCTCCTCCTATCCTATCCCTCTATCCCTCCTCTTCTATCCTATCCCTCATCCTCTATCCTATCCACTATCCCTATCCCTCTATCCCTCCTCCTCTATCCCTCATCCTCTATCCCTCCTCCTCTATCCTATCCCTCCTCCTCTATCCTATCCATCCTCCTCTACCCTATCCCTCTATCCCTCCTTCTCTACCCTATCCCTCTATCCCTCCTCCTCTATCCCTCCTCCTCTATCCTATCCCTCTATCCCTCATGCTCTATTCCTCCTCCTCTATCCTATCCCTCTATCCCTCATCCTCTATCCTATCCCTCTATCCCTCCTCCACTATCCTATCCCTCTATCCCTCTATCCTCTATCCTATCCTCTATCCCTATGCTCTATTCCTCCTCCTCTATCCCTCCTCCTCTATCCCTCATCCTCTATCCCTCCTCCTCTATCCTATCCCTCTATCCCTCATCCTCTATCCTATCCCTCTATCCCTCCTCCTCTATCCCTCCTCCTCTATCCCTCATCCTCTATCCCTCCTCCTCTATCCTATCCCTCTATCCCTCATCCTCTATCCCTCATCCTCTATCCTATCCCTCTATCCCTCATGCTCTATTCCTCCTCTTTTATCTATCCCTATCCCTCTATCCCTATCCTCTATCCTATCCCTCTATCCCTCATCCTCTATCCTATCCCTCTATCCCTCCTCCTCTATCCTATCCCTCTATCCCTCCTCCTCTATCCTATCCCTCTATCCCTCCTCCAACATCCTATCCTACACACACATACTGACACCATGTTGTCTGTCTGAGAGGAACACAAAGTCCTGTACTACAGTCCACTGACACCATGTTGTCTGTCTGAGAGGAACACAGAGTCCTGTACTACAGTCCACTGACACCATGTTGTCTGTCTGAGAGGAACACAGAGCCCTGTACTACAGTCCACTGACACCATGTTGTCTGAGAGGAACACAGAGTCCTGTACTACAGTCCACTGACACCATGTTGTCTGTCTGAGAGGAACACAGAGTCCTGTACTACAGTCCACTGACACCATGTTGTCTGAGAGGAACACAGAGTCCTGTACTACAGTCCACTGACACCATGTTGTCTGAGAGGAACACAGAGTCCTGTACTACAGTCCACTGACACCATGTTGTCTGTCTGAGAGGAACACAGAGTCCTGTACTACAGTCCACTGACACCATGTTGTCTGTCTGAGAGGAACACAGAGTCCTGTACTACAGTCCACTGACACCATGTTGTCTGTCTGAGAGGAACACAGAGCCCTGTACTACAGTCCACTGACACCATGTTGTCTGAGAGGAACACAGAGTCCTGTACTACAGTCCACTGACACCATGTTGTCTGAGAGGAACACAGAGCCCTGTACTACAGTCCACTGACACCATGTTGTCTGAGAGGAACACAGAGTCCAGTACTACAGTCCACTGACACCATGTTGTCTGTCTGAGAGGAACACAGAGTCCTGTACTACAGTCCACTGACACCATGTTGTCTGAGAGGAACCAGTCCTGTACTACAGTCCACTGACACCATGTTGTCTGAGAGGAACACAGAGTCCTGTACTACAGTCCACTGACACCATGTTGTCTGTCTGAGAGGAACACAGAGTCCTGTACTACAGTCCACTGACACCATGTTGTCTGTCTGAGAGGAACACAGAGTCCTGTACTACAGTCCACTGACACCATGTTGTCTGAGAGGAACACAGAGTCCTGTACTACAGTCCACTGACACCATGTTGTCTGAGAGGAACACAGAGTCCTGTACTACAGTCCACTGACACCATGTTGTCTGAGAGGAACACAGAGTCCTGTACTACAGTCCACTGACACCATGTTGTCTGAGAGGAACACAGAGTCCTGTACTACAGTCCACTGACACCATGTTGTCTGAGAGGAACACAGAGTCCTGTACTACAGTCCACTGACACCATGTTGTCTGAGAGGAACACAGAGTCCTGTACTACAGTCCACTGACACCATGTTGTCTGAGAGGAACACAGAGTCCTGTACTACAGTCCACTGACACCATGTTGTCTGAGAGGAACACAGAGTCCTGTACTACAGTCCACTGACACCATGTTGTCTGTCTGAGAGGAACACAGAGTCCTGTACTACAGTCCACTGACACCATGTTGTCTGAGAGGAACACAGAGTCCTGTACTACAGTCCACTGACACCATGTTGTCTGAGAGGAACACAGAGTCCTGTACTACAGTCCACTGACACCATGTCTGTCTGAGAGGAACACAGAGTCCTGTACTACAGTCCACTGACACCATGTTGTCTGTCTGAGAGGAACACAGAGTCCTGTACTACAGTCCACTGACACCATGTTGTCTGAGAGGAACACAGAGTCCTGTACTACAGTCCACTGACACCATGTTGTCTGAGAGGAACACAGAGTCCTGTACTACAGTCCACTGACACCATGTTGTCTGAGAGGAACACAGAGTCCTGTACTACAGTCCACTGACACCATGTTGTCTGTCTGAGAGGAACACAGAGTCCTGTACTACAGTCCACTGACACCATGTTGTCTGTCTGAGAGGAACACAGAGTCCTGTACTACAGTCCACTGACACCATGTTGTCTGAGAGGAACACAGAGTCCTGTACTACAGTCCACTGACACCATGTTGTCTGAGAGGAACACAGAGTCCTGTACTACAGTCCACTGACACCATGTTGTCTGAGAGGAACACAGAGCCCTGTACTACAGTCCACTGACACCATGTTGTCTGAGAGGAACACAGAGTCCTGTACTACAGTCCACTGACACCATGTTGTCTGAGAGGAACACAGAGTCCTGTACTACAGTCCACTGACACCATGTTGTTGTCTGAGAGGAACACAGAGTCCTGTACTACAGTCCACTGACACCATGTTGTCTGAGAGGAACACAGAGTCCTGTACTACAGTCCACTGACACCATGTTGTCTGAGAGGAACACAGAGTCCTGTACTACAGTCCACTGACACCATGTTGTCTGTCTGAGAGGAACACAGAGTCCTGTACTACAGTCCACTGACACCATGTTGTCTGTCTGAGAGGAACACAGAGTCCTGTACTACAGTCCACTGACACCATGTTGTCTGAGAGGAACACAGAGTCCTGTACTACAGTCCACTGACACCATGTCTGTCTGAGAGGAACACAGAGTCCTGTACTACAGTCCACTGACACCATGTTGTCTGAGAGGAACACAGAGTCCTGTACTACAGTCCACTGACACCATGTTGTCTGAGAGGAACACAGAGTCCTGTACTACAGTCCACTGACACCATGTTGTCTGAGAGGAACACAGAGTCCTGTACTACAGTCCACTGACACCATGTTGTCTGAGAGGAACACAGAGTCCTGTACTACAGTCCACTGACACCATGTTGTCTGAGAGGAACACAGAGTCCTGTACTACAGTCCACTGACACCATGTTGTCTGTCTGAGAGGAACACAGAGTCCTGTACTACAGTCCACTGACACCATGTTGTCTGAGAGGAACACAGAGCCCTGTACTACAGTCCACTGACACCATGTTGTCTGAGAGGAACACAGAGTCCTGTACTACAGTCCACTGACACCATGTTGTCTGTCTGAGAGGAACACAGAGTCCTGTCCTACAGTCCACTGACACCATGTTGTCTGTCTGAGAGGAACACAGAGTCCTGTACTACAGTCCACTGACACCATGTTGTCTGAGAGGAACACAGAGTCCTGTACTACAGTCCACTGACACCATGTTGTCTGATAGGAACACAGAGTCCTGTACTACAGTCCACTGACACCATGTTGTCTGTCTGAGAGGAACACAGAGTCCTGTACTACAGTCCACTGACACCATGTTGTCTGAGAGGAACACAGAGTCCTGTACTACAGTCCACTGACACCATGTTGTCTGAGAGGAACACAGAGTCCTGTACTACAGTCCACTGACACCATGTTGTCTGTCTGAGAGGAACACAGAGTCCTGTACTACAGTCCACTGACACCATGTTGTCTGAGAGGAACACAGAGTCCTGTACTACAGTCCACTGACACCATGTTGTCTGAGAGGAACACAGAGTCCTGTACTACAGTCCACTGACACCATGTTGTCTGAGAGGAACACAGAGACCTGTACTACAGTCCACTGACACCATGTTGTCTGAGAGGAACACAGAGTCCTGTACTACAGTCCACTGACACCATGTTGTCTGAGAGGAACACAGAGTCCTGTACTACAGTCCACTGACACCATGTTGTCTGAGAGGAACACAGAGTCCTGTACTACAGTCCACTGACACCATGTTGTCTGAGAGGAACACAGAGCCCTGTACTACAGTCCACTGACACCATGTTGTCTGTCTGAGAGGAACACAGAGTCCTGTACTACAGTCCACTGACACCATGTTGTCTGTCTGAGAGGAACACAGAGTCCTGTACTACAGTCCACTGACACCATGTTGTCTGAGAGGAACACAGAGTCCTGTACTACAGTCCACTGACACCATGTTGTCTGAGAGGAACACAGAGTCCTGTACTACAGTCCACTGACACCATGTTGTCTGTCTGAGAGGAACACAGAGTCCTGTACTACAGTCCACTGACACCATGTTGTCTGAGAGGAACACAGAGTCCTGTACTACAGTCCACTGACACCATGTTGTCTGAGAGGAACACAGAGTCCTGTACTACAGTCCACTGACACCATGTTGTCTGTCTGAGAGGAACACAGAGTCCTGTACTACAGTCCACTGACACCATGTTGTCTGAGAGGAACACAGAGTCCTGTACTACAGTCCACTGACACCATGTTGTCTGAGAGGAACACAGAGTCCTGTACTACAGTCCACTGACACCATGTTGTCTGTCTGAGAGGAACACAGAGCCCTGTACTACAGTCCACTGACACCATGTTGTCTGAGAGGAACACAGAGTCCTGTACTACAGTCCACTGACACCATGTTGTCTGAGAGGAACACAGAGTCCTGTACTACAGTCCACTGACACCATGTTGTCTGAGAGGAACACAGAGTCCTGTACTACAGTCCACTGACACCATGTTGTCTGTCTGAGAGGAACACAGAGTCCTGTACTACAGTCCACTGACACCATGTTGTCTGAGAGGAACACAGAGTCCTGTACTACAGTCCACTGACACCATGTTGTCTGTCTGAGAGGAACACAGAGTCCTGTACTACAGTCCACTGACACCATGTTGTCTGAGAGGAACACAGAGTCCTGTACTACAGTCCACTGACACCATGTTGTCTGAGAGGAACACAGAGTCCTGTACTACAGTCCACTGACACCATGTTGTTGTCTGAGAGGAACACAGAGCCCTGTACTACAGTCCACTGACACCATGTTGTCTGAGAGGAACACAGAGTCCTGTACTACAGTCCACTGACACCATGTTGTCTGAGAGGAACACAGAGTCCTGTACTACAGTCCACTGACACCATGTTGTCTGAGAGGAACACAGAGTCCTGTACTACAGTCCACTGACACCATGTTGTCTGAGAGGAACACAGAGTCCTGTACTACAGTCCACTGACACCATGTTGTCTGAGAGGAACACAGAGTCCTGTACTACAGTCCACTGACACCATGTTGTCTGAGAGGAACACAGAGTCCTGTACTACAGTCCACTGACACCATGTTGTCTGTCTGAGAGGAACACAGAGTCCTGTACTACAGTCCACTGACACCATGTTGTCTGAGAGGAACACAGAGTCCTGTACTACAGTCCACTGACACCATGTTGTCTGAGAGGAACACAGAGTCCTGTACTACAGTCCACTGACACCATGTTGTCTGAGAGGAACACAGAGTCCTGTACTACAGTCCACTGACACCATGTTGTCTGTCTGAGAGGAACACAGAGTCCTGTACTACAGTCCACTGACACCATGTTGTCTGAGAGGAACACAGAGTCCTGTACTACAGTCCACTGACACCATGTTGTCTGAGAGGAACACAGAGTCCTGTACTACAGTCCACTGACACCATGTTGTCTGTCTGAGAGGAACACAGAGCCCTGTACTACAGTCCACTGACACCATGTTGTCTGAGAGGAACACAGAGTCCTGTACTACAGTCCACTGACACCATGTTGTCTGTCTGAGAGGAACACAGAGCCCTGTTCTACAGTCCACTGGGTGAATCCCACCCTCCTATAGTGCACTACGTTTGACCTTGACCTCTGACTGCAGCACACTTTTTCATAAAAAAGAAGTGCGCTTTGTAGGGAATAGGGTGCACTATGTAGGGAATAGGGAATAGGGATTAGGGTGCACTATGTAGGGAATAGGGGGAACTGTGTAGGGAATAGTTTGCAATAAGTAGGAATTAGGCTGCGCTACGTAGGGAATAGGGTGCACTATGTAGGGAATAGGGTGCACTATGTAGGGAATAGGGTGCACTACGTAGGGAATAGGGTGCAATAAGTAGGAAATCGGGTGCCATTTGGGACTCGTCCACTGTGTTCAATACGAGCAGCACTCAGCACGGTGTTGTTGATCGTGCACCAGGTTATGTGGACTGCTCAGTACAAAGAAGAGCCCTCGGTACGTCTGTTCATAAATACTGCAGACCGACCAGTTCCACACGTCCCAAACGGAACACTGCTCCCTACATAGAGCACTACTTTAGACCGGAGCCCTATAGAATCCTATTCCCTATAGTGCACTACTTTAGACCAGAAAGAACCCTATTCCCTATATATGCACTACTTTAGCCCTATAGAATCCTATTCCCTTTAGACCAGAGCACTAAGAACCCTATCCCCTATATAGTGCACTACTTTAGACCAGAGCCCTAAAGAACCCTATTCCCTATGTAGTTCACTACTTTAGACCAGAGCACTAAAGAACCCTATTCCCTATATAGTGCACTACTTTAGTGCACTACTATTTATGACCTTTAGACCAGAGCACTAAAGAACCCTATTCCCTATATAGTGCACTACTTTAGACCAGAGCCCTATGGAACCCTATTCCCTATATAGTGCACTACTTTAGACCAGAGCCCTAAAGAACCCTATTCCCTATATAGTGCACTACTTTTTAGAACCCCGTGACCGGAGCCCTAAAGAACCCTATTCCCTATATAGTGCACTACTTTAGACCGGAGCCCTGTGAGATTTCATATCGGCACTGGTCGAATGTAGTGCGCTATGTAGGGAATAGTGTTCCGTCTGGGACACGTCCTGACGGTGACTCTTGTGTGACGCTGTTAGAAGTGACATTCCTCCACGTGAGCGACAGAGACAGTCGTGCCTTGGCAGTGTGCCCTCAGGCCGTACACCCCTTCTACTGACAGCCCCTTCTGACATATTGCTCTTCCTATTCAAATGCTTTCACTGTCACGCCAGTAACAATGGCACAGTAATGTTGTTCCTGACAAGAAAGGGAGGATGGGGGAGGTGGGGGAGAGGGTGGAAATATGGGAGGGGAGGTGGGAGAGAAAGGGTGTGAATATGGGAGGGAAGGTGGGAGAGAGGGTGGGAATATGGGAGGGGAGGTGGGAGAGAGAGGGTGTGAATATTGGAGGGGAGGTGGGAGAGAGAGGGTGGGTGGGAATATGGGAGGGGAGGTGGAGAGAGAGGGTGTGAATATTGGAGGGGAGGTGGGAGAGAGGGTGGGAATATGGGAGGGGAGGTGGGGAGAGAGGGTGTGAATATTGGAGGGGGAGGTGGGGAGAGAGGGTGTGAATATGGGAGGGGAGGTAGGGGGAGGGAGGTAGGAATATGGGAGGGGAGGTGGGAGAGAGAGGGTGGGAATATGGGAGGGAGGTGGGAGAGAGAGGGTGTGAATATGGGAGGGAGGTGGGGGAGAGGGTGGAATATGGGAGGGGAGGTGGGAGAGAGAGGGTGTGAATATGGGAGGAGGTGGGAGAGAGTGGGTGTGAATATGGGAGGGGAGGTGGGGGAGAGGGTGTGAATATGGGAGGGGAGGTGGGAGAGAGAGGGTGTGAATATGGGAGGGGAGGTGGGAGAGAGAGGGTGTGAATATGGGAGGGAGGTGGGGAGAGAGGGTGTGAATATGGGAGGGGGGAGGTGGGAGAGAGAGGGTGTGAATATGGGAGGGGAGGTGGGAGAGAGAGGGTGTGAATATGGGAGGGGAGGTGGGGGAGAGAGGGTGGAATATGGGAGGGGAGGTGGGAGAGAGAGGGTGTGAATATGGGAGGGGAGGTAGGGTGTGAATATGGGAGGGGAGGTGGCAGAGAGAGGTGTGAATATGGGAGGGGAGGTGGGAGAGAGGGTGGGAATATGGGAGGGGAGGTGGGAGAGAGGGTGGGAATATGGGAGGGGAGGTGGGGAGAGAGGGTGGGAATATGGGAGGGGAGGTGGGAGAGAGGGTGTGAATATGGGAGGGGAGGTGGGAGAGAGAGGGTGTGAATATGGGAGGGGAGGTGGGGAGAGAGGGTGGGAATATGGGAGGGAGGTGGGAGAGAGGGTGTGAATATGGGAGGGGAGGTGGGGGAGAGGGTGGGAATATGGGAGGGGAGGTGGGAGAGAGAGGGTGTGAATATGGGAGGGAGGTGGGAGAGAGGGGTGTGAATATGGGAGGGGAGGTGGGGGAGAGGGTGGGAATATGGGAGGGGAGGTGGGGAGAGAGGGTGTGCATATGGGAGGGGAGGTGGGAGAGAGAGGGTGTGAATATGGGAGGGGGGAGGTGGGGGAGAGAGGGTGTGAATATGGGAGGGGAGGTGGGGGAGAGGGTGTGAATATGGGAGGGGAGGTGGGGAGAGAGGGTGTGAATATGGGAGGGAGGTGGGGGAGAGAGGGTGGGAATATGGGAGGGGAGGTGGGGGAGAGGGTGTGAATATGGGAGGGGAGGGGGAGAGAGGGTGTGAATATGGGAGGGGAAGTGGGGCAGATAGGGTGTGAATATGGGAGGGGAGGTGGGGGAGAGGGTGTGCATATGGGAGGGAGGGGAAGAGAGGGTGGGAATATGAGAGGGGAGGTGGGGGAGAGAGGGTGGGAATAGGGGGAGGGGAGGTGGGAGAGAGGGTGTGAATATGGGAGGGGAGGTGGGAGAGAGAGGGGTGGGAATATGGGAGGGGAGGTGGGAGAGAGGGTGGGAATATGGGAGGGAGAGGTGGGAGAGAGGGTGTGAATATGGGAGGGGAGGTGGGGGAGAGGGTGGGAATATGGGAGGGGAGGTGGGAGAGAGGGTGTGAATATGGGTGGGGAGGTGGGGAGAGGGTGGGAATATGGGAGGGGAGGTGGGAGAGAGAGGGTGGGAATATGGGTGGGGAGGTGGGGGAGAGGGTGGGAATATGGGAGGGGAAGTGGGGGAGAGGGTGTGAATATGGGAGGGAGGTGGGAAGAGAGGGTGGGAATATGGGTGGGGGGAGGTGGGGGAGAGGGTGGGAATATGGGAGGGGAGGTGGGAGAGAGAGGGTGGGAATATGGGTGGGGAGGTGGGGGAGAGGGTGGGAATATGGGAGGGGAGGTAGGGGAGAGGGTGGGAATATGGGAGGGAGGTGGGAAGAGAGGGTGGGAATATGGGAGGGGAGGTGGGGGAGAGGGTGGGAATATGGGAGGGGAGGGGAGGGGAGAGGGTGGGAATATGGGAGGGAGGTGGGGGAGAGAGGGTGGGAATATGGGAGGGGAGGTGGGAGAGAGGGTGGGAATATGGGAGGGGAGGTGGGGGAGAGAGGGTGGGAATATGGGAGGGGAGGTGGGGAGAGAGAGGGTGGGAATATGGGAGGGGAGGTGGGGAGAGAGGGTGGGAATATGGGAGGGGAGGGGGGAGAGGGTGGGAATATGGGAGGGAGGTGGAGAGAGAGGGTGGGAATATGGGAGGGAGGTGGGAGAGAGGGTGGGAATATGGGAGGGGAGGTGGGGGAGAGAGGGTGTGAATATGGGTGGGGAGGTGGGAGAGAGAGGGTGGGAATATGGGAGGGAGGTGGGGGAGAGGGTGTGAATATGGGAGGGGAGGTGGGGGAGAGAGGGTGTGAATATGGGAGGGGAGGTGGGGGAGAGGGTGGGAATATGGGAGGGGAGGTGGGGGAGAGGGTGTGAATATGGGTGGGGAGGTGGGGGAGAGGGTGGGAATATGGGAGGGGAGGTGGGGGAGAGAGGGTGTGAATATGGGTGGGGAGGTGGGGGAGAGGGTGGGAATATGGGAGGGGAGGTGGGAGAGAGAGGGTGTGAATATGGGAGGGGAGGTGGGAGAGAGGGTGGGAATATGGGAGGGGAGGTGGGGAGAGAGGGTGGAATATTGGAGGGGAGGTGGGAGAGAGAGGGTGGAATATGGGAGGGGAGAGGGTGGGAGAGAGGGTGGGAATATGGGAGGGGAGGTGGGAGAGAGAGGGTGTGAATATGGGAGGGAGGTGGGAGAGAGGGTGGGAATATGGGAGGGAGGTGGGAGAGAGGGTGGGAATATGGGAGGGGAGGTGGGGGAGAGAGTGGGAATATGGGAGGGGAGGTGGGAGAGAGAGGGTGGGAATATGGGAGGGGAGGTGGGAGAGAGAGGGTGTGAATATGGGAGGGGAGGTGGGGGAGAGAGTGGGAATATGGGAGGGGGGAGGTGGGGAGAGAGGGTGTGAATATGGGAGGGAGGTGGGAGAGAGAGGGTGTGAATATGGGAGGGGAGGTGGGGAGAGAGGGTGGGAATATGGGAGGGGAGTGGGGGGAGAGAGGGTGGGAATATGGGAGGGGAGGTGGGGGAGAGGGTGTGAATATGGGAGGGGAGGTGGGGGAGAGGGTGGGAATATGGGAGGGGAGGTGGGGGAGAGGGTGGGAATATGGGAGGGGGAGGTGGGAGAGAGAGGGTGTGAATATGGGAGGGGAGGTGGGGGAGAGAGGGTGGGAATATGGGAGGGAGGAGGTGGGAGGGAGGTGGGAATATGGGAGGGGATGTGGGGGGAGGGTAGGAATATGGGAGGGGAGGTGGGAGAGAGAGGTTGTGAATATGGGAGGGGAGGTGGGAGGAGAGGTGGGAATATGGGAGGGAGGTGGGAGAGAGAGGTGTGAATATGGGAGGGAGGGTGGGAGAGAGGGTGTGAATATGGGAGGGAGGTAGGAATATGGGAGGGAGGTGGGAGAGAGGTTGTGAATATGGGAGGGGAGGTGGGGAGAGAGGGTGTGAATATGGGAGGGAGGTGGGAGAGAGAGGTGGGAATATGGGAGGGGAGGTGGGAGAGAGGGTGTGAATATGGGAGGGGAGGTGGGAGAGAGGTTGTGAATATGGGAGGGGAGGTGTGAGAGAGAGGGTGTGAATATGGGAGGGGAGGTGGGAGAGAGAGGTTGGGAATATGGGAGGGGAGGTGGGGAGAGAGGGTGGGAATATGGGAAGGGAGGTGGGGAGAGGGTGGGAATATGGGAGGGGAGGTGGGGGAGAGAGGGTGTGAATATGGGAGGGGAGGTGGGAGAGAGGGTGGGAATATGGGAGGGGGAGGGGGGGAGAGGGTGTGTATATGGGAGGGGAGGTGGGGGAGAGAGGGTGGGAATATGGGAGGGGAGGTGGGGGGAGAGGGTGGGAATATGGGAGGGGAGGTGGGGGAGAGGGGTGGGAATATGGGAGGGAGGTGGGGGAGAGGGGGGAATATGGGAGGGAGGTGGGGGAGAGGGTGGGAATATGGGAGGGGAGGGTGGGAGAGAGGGTGTGAATATGGGAGGGGAGGTGGGGAGAGAGGGTGTGAATATGGGAGGGGAGGTGGGGGAGAGAGGGTGGAATATGGGGGGGGAGGTGGGAGGAGAGGGGGAATATGGGAGGGGAGGTGGGAGAGAGAGGGTGTGAATATGGGAGGGGAGGTGGGGAGAGGGTGGGAATATGGGAGGGGAGGTGGGAGAGAGAGGGTGTGAATATGGGAGGGGAGGTGGGAGAGAGAGGTTGTGAATATGGGAGGGGAGGTGGGAGAGAGAGGTGTGAATATGGGAGGGGGGTGGGTGGGGGATATGGGAGAGGGTGTGAATATGGGAGGGGAGGTGGGGAGAGAGGGTTGTGAATATGGGAGGGGAGGTGGGGGAGAGAGGGTGTGAATATGGGAGGGGAGGTGGGGAGAGAGGGTGGGAATATGGGAGGGAGGTGGGAGAGAGAGGGTGGGAATATGGGAGGGGAGGTGGGAGAGAGAGGGTGTGAATATGGGAGGGGAGGTGGGGGAGAGAGGGTGGGAATATGGGAGGGGAGGTGGGAGAGAGGGTGAATATGGGAGGGGATGGGAGGGGGGTGGGAATATGGGAGGGGAGGTGGGGGAGAGAGTGGGAATATGGGAGGGGAGGTGGGGAGAGAGGGTGGGAATATGGGAAGGAGGTGGGGGAGAGAGTGGGAATATGGGAGGGGAGGGAGAGAGGGTGTGTATATGGGAGGGGAGGTAGGAATATGGGAGGGGAGGTGGGGAGAGAGGGTGGGAATATGGGAGGGGAGGTGGGGGAGAGGGTGGGAATATGGGAGGGGAGGTGGTGGAGAGGGTGGGAATATGGGAGGGGAGGTGGGAGAGAGAGGGTGTGAATATGGGAGGGGAGGTGGGGGAGAGAGGGTGTGAATATGGGAGGGGAGGTGGGAGAGAGGGTGGGAATATGGGAGGGGGTGGGGTGAGAGGGTGTGAATATGGGAGGGGAGGATGGGGGAGAGAGGGTGTGAATATGGGAGGGGAAGTGGGGCAGATAGGGTGTGAATATGGGAGGGGAGGTGAGGGAGAGAGAGAGGGTGGGAATATGGGAGGGGGGAGGTGGGGGGAGAGGTGGGAATATGGGAGGGGAGGTGGGGAGAGAGGGTGTGAATATGGGAGGGGAGGTGGGGGAGAGAGGGTGTGAATATGGGAGGGGAAGTGGGGCAGATAGGGTGTGAATATGGGAGGGGAGGTGTGTTGTGGAATGTTACAATATTTTTTTATTTAACCTTATTTAACTTATTTAACCCTTATTTAACCTTTATTTTACTAGGCAAGTCAGTTAAAGAACAAATTATTATTTTCAATGACGGCCTAGGAACAGATATGATAGATTAGACTGTGTGGTTACCGAGCTAGGACAGAACGATGACTTCATCTGGCGTTGGTTCTGATGACACGTGTTCTGCAAGGGGCCTCCCCGGTCTCCATGGTAACACAGTCAGACAGATACGGTGTTGGTACTGATGACACATGTTCTGCAAGGGGCCTCCCCGGTCTCCATGGTAACACAGTCAGACAGATACGGTGTTGGTACTGATGACACATGTTCTGCAAGGGGCCTCCCGGTCTCCATAGTAACACAGATACGGTGTTGGTACTGATGACACGTGTTCTGCAAGGGGCCTCCCCGGTCTCCATGGTAACACAGTCAGACAGATACGATGTTGGTGCTGGTGACACGTGTTCTGCGAGGGGCCTCCCCGGTCTCCATAGTAACACAGTCAGACAGATACGCCGTTGGTAAAGGGGCCTCCCCGGTCTCCATAGTAACACAGTCAGACAGATACGCCGCTGGTAAAGGGGCCTCCCCGGTCTCCATGGTAACACAGTCAGACAGATACGGCATTGGTAAAGGGGCCTCCCCGGTCTCCATGGTAACACAGTCAGACAGATACGCCGTTGGAAAAGGGGCCTCCTCGGTCTCCATGGTAACACAGTCAGACAGATACGCCGTTGGAAAAGGGGCCTCCCCGGTCTCCACGGTAACACAGTCAGACAGATACGGCATTGGTAAAGGGGCCTCCCCGGTCTCCATGGTAACACAGTCAGACAGATACGCCGTTGGTAAAGGGGCCTCCCCGGTCTCCATGGTAACACAGTCAGACAGATACGCCGTTGGTAAAGGGGCCTCCCGGTCTCCATGGTAACACAGTCAGACAGGATACCCGGTTGGTAACACAGTCAGACAGATGCGCCGTTGGTACTGAAGCTCTTTCGGTCACTCACTGGCTGAGAACCAGGTCAGTCAGTCAGACACGCCAAAGCGCTTAACAACTTTAAAACCTCTCCTCACCGGTCTCCATGAACTCAGATCCTGACACCTGTTTACACTCAGACAGATACACCAGCCGTGCAGGTGTTCGTGAATGTTTGCGGGCCGAACCTCAGATCCTCCATGGTAACACAGTCAGACAGATTACAACCCAACGTTCCGCTTATTTGGGAGCAATAACTCCCGGATTTGCATAAAACCTTTGATTTAACACAGATGAATACACTGCTGTGGAGAAAACAGCCCGCTTTGTTGAGATTAGAAGAGTTTATTTGTCACATTAGGTAGAATTACCATGGTAACACAGTCAGACAGATGACAGGGGGTTGTGTTGACCATATGTCTTCCTGCCTTCCCATGTGACCTCTCTCAGTCCCTTCTGATTGGCTGGCTGATACAACAGTAAAGAGAAGAGGTCACTATGTCCCAAATCTCTGGTCATCAACAGAAGGGGAGGAGATTTACAGTCATCCCTCAGGACTCTGTCTTTGTCCATGGTAACACAGTCAGACAGATGGACTGTTCCCTAGGGAGACTGGACTTTACTGGTAGACACAGTCAGACAGATACCCTAGACTAGACTGGGCCTCCGGTCTTTAACACTGGAGTCAGACAGGTACTGGCTGTTTGGACTAGAAGGAGACTGGACTGTTCCCGGGTTCTCCATGGACTAACACAGTTCAGACTAGGCTGGACTGTTCTCCAGACTGACTGTAGACTAGACTGGACTGTTCCAGACTAGACTGGACTGTTCCCAGACTAGACTGGACTGACTGTTCCCTAGACTAGGGGACTCCCCTAGACTAGACTGGACTGGTAACTGGACAGTCAGACTAGGACTGGACTGTTTAGACTAGAAGGACTGTTCCCTAGACTAGACTGGACTGTCTCCATGGTTAACTAGACTGGACTGTCTAGACTAGACTGGACTGTTCCCCTAGACTGGACTGTTCCATAGGTAGACTGGACTGTTCCCAGACAGATGACTGTTCCCTAGACTAGACTGGTTCCCTAGAAGACTGGACTTTCTAGGTCACTGTTCTAGACTAGACTGGACTGTTCCTAGACTGAGAACCAGGACTCCGTTCCCTGTAGACCGACACTGTTCCTAGATTAGACTGGACTGTTCCCTAGACTAACAACTTTCCCCTCTCTGTCACCGTGCGTGGACTAAGTTCCTAGAAAAAGCACTGAACTGTTTGTGTTGGACTGACTGTTCCCTAGTGACTGGACTGTTCTAGATTAGACTGGGCGTGAATGTTGGACTGTTCCCTAGACTAGACTCAGATCCTGACACCTGTTTAGACAGACTGGACTGTTCAAAGACTGGACTGCGGATTACAACCCCAGACGTCTGTTCCGACTAGACTGGACTGTTTGGATGGACTGCAGACTAACACCCTGGACTGTTCCCTAGACTAGAAACCTAGACTAGACTGACTGTTAGACACAGATGAATACACTGGACTGTGGAGAAAACAGTTCCCGCTTTGTTGAGATTAGAAGAGTTTATTTGTCACATTAGGTAGAATTACCTGTGAGAGAGAGAGAGACTGAGAGACTGTTCCCTAGACTAGAGAGAGAGACTGAGAGAGACTGAGAGAGAGACTGAGACTAGAGACTGACTGAGAGAGACTGGAGTTCTCTAGGGCAAAGACTGTTCCCCAGAGAGATGACTGGGGGTAGACTGTGTTGACTAGATATGTCTTCCTGCCTTCCCTAGATGTGACTGTTCTCTCTCAGTCCCTAGACTAGACTGATTGGCTGGCTGATACAATGGAGGTAAAGAAAGAAGAGGTCACTATGTCCCAAATCTCTGGACCCGAGTCATCAACAGATCTAGGGAGGAGATTTACAGTCATCCTCTAGACAGGACTCTGTCTTTGTGACTGGGCTGGACTGGACTGTTCCCTAGACTAGACTGGACTAGACTAGACTGGACTGTTCCCTAGACTAGACTGGACTGTTCCCTAGACTAGACTGGACTGTTCCCTAGACTAGACTGGACTAGACTGGACTGGACTGTTCCTAGACTGGACTGGACTGTTCCCTAGACTAGACTGGACTGTTCCCTAGACTAGACTGGACTGACTGTTCCCTAGACTAGACTGGACTGTTCCCTAGACTAGACTGGACTGTTCCCTAGACTAGACTGGACTGTTCCCTAGACTAGACTGGACTGTTCCCTAGACTAGACTGGACTGTTCCCTAGATTAGACTGGACTGTTCCCTAGACTAGACTGGACTGTTCCCTAGACTAGACTGGACTGTTCCCTAGACTAGACTGGACTGTTCCCTAGACTAGACTGGACTGTTCCCTAGACTAGACTGGACTGTTCCCTAGACTAGACTGGACTGTTCCCTAGACTAGACTGGACTGTTCCCTAGACTAGACTGGACTGTTCCCTAGACTAGACTGGACTGTTCCCTAGACTAGACTGGACTGTTCCCTAGACTAGACTGGACTGTTCCCTAGACTAGACTGGACTGTTCCCTAGACTAGACTGGACTGTTCCCTAGACTAGACTGGACTGTTCCCTAGACTGGACTGGACTGTTCCCTAGACTAGACTGGACTGACTGTTCCCTAGACTAGACTGGACTGTTCCCTAGACTAGACTGGACTGTTCCCTAGACTAGACTGGACTGTTCCCTAGACTAGACTGGACTGTTCCCTAGACTAGACTGGACTGTTCCCTAGACTAGACTGGACTGACTGTTCCCTAGACTAGACTGGACTGACTGTTCCCTAGACTAGACTGGACTGTTCCCTAGACTAGACTGGACTGACTGTTCCCTAGACTAGACTGGACTGTTCCCTAGACTAGACTGGACTGTTCCCTAGACTAGACTGGACTGTTCGCTAGACTAGACTGGACTGTTCCCTAGACTAGACTGGACTGTTCCCTAGACTAGACTGGACTGTTCCCTAGACTAGACTGGACTGACTGTTCCCTAGACTAGACTGGACTGTTCCCTAGACTAGACTGGACTGTTCCCTAGACTGGACGGACTGTTCCCTAGACTGGACTGGACTGTTCCATAGACTGGACTGGACTGTTCCCTGGACTCGACTGGACTGTTCCTTAGACTGGACTGACTGTTAACCTAGACTGGACTGACTGTTCCCTAGACTAGACTGGACTGACTGTTCCCTAGACTGGAGTGGACTGACTGTTCCCTAGACTGGACTGGACTGTTCCCTAGACTAGACTGGACTGTTCCCTAGACTAGACTGGACTGTTCCCTAGACTAGACTGGACTGTTCCCTAGACTAGACTGGACTGTTCCCTAGACTAGACTGGACTGTTCCCTAGACTAGACTGGACTGACTGTTCCCTAGACTAGACTGGACTGTTCCCTAGACTAGACTGGACTGACTGTTCCCTAGACTAGACTGGACTGTTCCCTAGACTAGACTGGACTGTTCCCTAGACTAGACTGGACTGTTCCCTAGACTAGACTGGACTGTTCCCTAGACTAGACTGGACTGTTCCCTAGACTAGACTGGACTGTTCCCTAGATTAGACTGGACTGTTCCCTAGACTAGACTGGACTGTTCCCTAGACTAGACTGGACTGTTCCCTAGACTAGACTGGACTGTTCCCTAGACTAGACTGGACTGTTCCTAGACCTGGAGACTAGACTGGACTGTTCCCTAGACTAGACTGGACTGTTCCTAGACTAGACTGGACTGTTCCCTAGACTAGACTGGACTGTTCCCTAGACTAGACTGGACTGTTCCCTAGACTAGACTGGACTGTTCCCTAGACTAGACTGGACTGTTCCCTAGACTAGACTGGACTGTTCCCTAGATTAGAGACTGGACTAGACTAGACTGGACTGTTCCCTAGACTAGACTGGACTGTTCCCTAGACTGGACTGGACTGTTCCCTAGACTAGACTGACTGACTGTTCCCTAGACTAGACTGGACTGTTCCCTAGACTAGACTGGACTGTTCCCTAGACTAGACTGGACTGTTCCCTAGACTAGACTGGACTGTTCCCTAGACTAGACTGGACTGTTCCCTAGACTGGACTGGACTGTTCCCTAGACTAGACTGGACTGACTGTTCCCTAGACTAGACTGGACTGTTCCTAGACTAGACTGGACTGACTAGACTGGACTGACTGTTCCCTAGACTAGACTGGACTGTTCCCTAGACTAGACTGGACTGTTCCTAGACTAGACTGGACTGTTCCCTAGACTAGACTGGACTGTTCCCTAGACTAGACTGGACTGTTCCCTAGACTGGACTGGACTGTTCCCTAGACTAGACTGGACTGACTGTTCCCTAGACTAGACTGGACTGTTCCTAGACTGGACTGGACTGTTCCCTAGACTGGACTGGACTGTTCCCTAGACTAGACTGGACTGTTCCATAGACTCGACTGGACTGTTCCCTAGACTCGACTGGACTGTTCCTTAGACTGGACTGACTGTTAACCTAGACTGGACTGACTGTTCCCTAGACTAGACTGGACTGACTGTTCCCTAGACTGGAGTGGACTGACTGTTCCCTAGACTGGACTGGACTGTTCCCTAGACTGGACTGACTGTTCCCTAGACTAGACTGGACTGACTGTTCCCTAGACTGGACTGACTGTTCCCTAGACTGGACTGACTGTTAACCTAGACTGGACTGACTGTTCCCTAGACTAGACTGGATTGACTGTTCCCTAGACTGGACTGACTGTTCCCTAGACTCGACTGGACTGTTCCCTAGACTGGACTGACTGTTCCCTAGACTAGACTGGACTGACTGATCCCTAGACTAGACTGGACTGTTCCCTAGACTGGACTGACTGTTCCCTAGACTAGACTGGACTGTTCCCTAGACTAGACTGGACTGTTCCCTAGACTAGACTGGACTGACTGTTCCCTCGACTAGACTGGACTGTTCCCTAGACTAGACTGGACTGACTGTTCCCTAGACTAGACTGGACTGTTCCCTAGACTGGACTGGACTGCTCCCTAGACTGGACTGTTCCCTAGACTAGACTGGACTGTTCCCTAGACTGGACTGACTGTTCCCTAGACTAGACTGGACTGTTCCCTAGACTAGACTGGACTGTTCCCTAGACTAGACTAGACTGGACTGTTCCCTAGACTAGACTGGACTGTTCCTAGACTAGACTGTTCCTAGACTGAATGTTCCTAGACTAGACTGGACTGTTCCCTAGACTAGACTGGACTGTTCCCTAGACTAGACTGGACTGACTGTTCCCTAGACTGGACTGGACTGTTCCCTAGACTAGACTGGACTGTTCCCTAGACTAGACTGGACTGTTCCCTAGACTAGACTGGACTGTTCCCTAGATTAGACTGGACTGTTCCCTAGACTAGACTGGACTGTTCCCTAGACCTAGTTTCCTGGTTTG
>NW_027009229.1:22500-50296 GCF_036934945.1 Oncorhynchus masou masou | reverse complement strand
ACAGTCATAAAACCCAGCCATAGAGACAGTCATAAAACCCAGAGAGACAGTCATAAAACCCAGCCATAGAGACAGTCATAAAACCCAGCCATAGAGACAGTCATAAAACCCAGCCAGAGACAGTCATAGAGACAGTCATAAACCCAGCCATAGAGACAGTCATAAAACCCAGCCATAGAGACAGTCATAGAGACAGTCATAAAACCCAGCCATAGAGACAGTCATAGAGACAGTCATAAAACCCAGCCATAGAGACAGTCATAAAACCCAGCTAGAGACTCACTGGGGAGAATTCCAAGCCCATCTCCATACCTTGATCTTAAAGTCCAGTTGAGAGTTGATGGTGTACATCATCTCTGTTCTCTCCATGGTACGGGCCCCTTCGTTGCACTGACGTACCACCTAAAACACACAGGTATTAGCACTCACAGACACGTGCAGATACATGCAGGCTCACGTACAAAGACCATGGGGGAAACACAGGCTCCTTCCTTGATCTCATGTTGAGATGGGCCTTTGACTTGGCATCAATTTGGGTTCGACACCAGTTGACCTCTCACCTTGCTGACTGATTGAAGGGCTTTCTTACAGGCCTCATAATGAGATGAGCCTTTAGAAGCCTTCTGACAAATGACCTGAAAAACAGAGAGAGCGAGGTCAGAGGTTAGAGCAGATCACACACACGCACACAGTGGCTGTGTGCACAGTAGAGTATGATGTCATTAAGGCTGTGTACACAGTAGAGTATGATGTCATAAAGGCTGTGTACACAGTAGAGTATGATGTCATAAAGGCTGTGTACACAGTAGAGTATGAGGTCATAAAGGCTGTGTACACAGTAGAGTATGAAGTCATAAAGTAGAGTGTGTGTGAGATCAGCTAGTTAACCACTTTGTTATTCCTGGGAGAGGCTTCCAGAACACATCTCTCACTAACGCTGCTTTCATGAACACACACACACACACACACACACACACACACACACACACACACACACACACACACACACACACACACACACACACACACACACACACAGCGGTTGGAATCATTAAGTGTTACCAAAACTTTCCCAGGGCTCAAAAGCCTCCTACTTCATGGCCTATAGTCCTGCCTTAAACCTCAAGGGAACAACTACAACAGGGAAGGAGAGAGAGGGAGAGAGACAGAACAGGAAGTGAAAACATTAGTCAAATAATTGGTAAAAACGAGGGACCAATGAATGACAGAATGAACAAGCATTTCTAGGTCAATGGAGTTAGGAGCTGAGCTCTTTGAGCCAGTTAAGACGAAGGCTACATTAGACTAAGGCTACATTAGACTAAGGCTACATTAGACTAAGGCTACATTAGACTAAGGCTACATTAGACTAAGACTACTGTAGGTGAAGGCTACATTAGACTAAGGCTACATTAGACAAAGGCTACATTAGAGAAAGGCTACATTAGAGAAAGGCTACATTAGACTAAGGCTACAGTAGGTGAAGGCTACATTAGAGAAAGGCTACATTAGAGAAAGGCTACATTAGAGAAAGGCTACATTAGAGAAAGGCTACATTAGAGAAAGGCTACATTAGAGAAAGGCTACATTAGAGAAAGGCTACATTAGAGAAAGGCTACATTAGAGAAAGGCTACATTAGACTAAGGCTACATTAGACTAAGGCTACATTAGACTAAGGCTACATTAGACTAAGGCTACATTAGACTAAGGCTACATTAGACTAAGGCTACAGCCTCTTCTTGTTTTTATCTGATAGGAACACAGTGATGGTGATGGCCACTAGAGCCTCCTCTTGTTTTTATCTGATAGGAACACAGTGATGGTGATGGCCACTAGAGCCTCCTCTTGTTTTTATCTGATAGGAACCTAGTGATGGTGATGGCCACTAGAGCCTCTTCTTGTTTTTATCTGATAGGAACACAGTGATGGTGATGGCCACTAGAGCCTCCTCTTCTTGTTTTTATCTGATAGGAACACAGTGATGGTGATGGCCACTAGAGCCTCTTCTTCTTGTTTTTATCTGATAGGAACACAGTGATGGTGATGGCCACTAGAGCCTCTTCTTGTTTTTATCTGATAGGAACACAGTGATGGTGATGGTCACTAGAGCCTCCTCTTGTTTTTATCTGATAGGAACACAGTGATGGTGATGGTCACTAGAGCCTCCTCTTGTTTTTATCTGATAGGATCACAGTGATGGTGATGGTCACTAGAGCCTCTTCTTGTTTTTATCTGATAGGAACACAGTGATGTTGATGGCCACTAGAGCCTCTTCTTGTTTTTATCTGATAGGAACACAGTGATGGTGATGGTCACTAGAGCTTCCTCTTGTTTTTATCTGATAGGAACACAGTGATGGTGATGGCCACTAGAGCCTCCTCTTGTTTTTATCTGATAGGAACACAGTGATGGTGATGGTCACTAGAGCCTCCTCTTGTTTTTATCTGATAGGAACACAGTGATGGTGATGGTCACTAGAGCCTCCTCTTGTTTTTATCTGATAGGAACACAGTGATGGTGATGGTCACTAGAGCATCTTCTTGTTTTTATCTGATAGGAACACAGTGATGGTGATGGCCACTAGAGCCTCCTCTTGTTTTTATCTGATAGGAACACAGTGATGGTGATGGTCACTAGAGCCTCCTCTTGTTTTTATCTGATAGGAACACAGTGATGGTGATGGTGATGGCCACTAGAGCCTCTTCTTGTTTTTATCTGATAGGAAAACAGTGATGGTGATGGCCACGAGAGCCTCTTCTTGTTTTTATCTGATAGGAACACAGTGATGGTGATGGCCACTAGAGCCTCCTCTTGTTTTTATCTGATAGGAACCCGGTGTGGTCGTCTGCAATAATAGCCGATCCGTGACCAGGACCGAAGAGTTGTGTGTTCTGATATGCCGTTCTGCACACCACTGTTGTACTGTGTCGGTATTGGTGGCCCACCTGTCATCTTCCACGGTTCTTTCCATTCTCCTTCGACCTCTCGTCAACGAGCAGTTTTCACCCACAGGACTGCCGCTGACTGAATGTTTGTTTGTCCCACCGTTCTCTGTAAACCCTAGACATTGTTGTGCGTGAAAAGCCCAGGAGGCCGGCTGTATCGGAGATACTGGATCTGATGAAGTCACTCGTTTTGTCCATTCTAACCTTCAATGGAACAGTAACTGAATGTCTTGATGCCTGTCTGCCTGCTTTATATAGGAAGCCAAGACCACGTGAGTCCCTGTCTGTAGGAGCGAACCATTTTTGTGAACGGTGGGGGTTGTACCTAGTAAAATAAACCCTGTAATACTCTACCACCTCTTCTGTCTGTAGGAGCGAACCATATTGGTGTACCTAATCAACTGGGTATATGAGTGTGTTAGACGTGTGTCCAGTATGTGAGTGTTGTGCGTTGGCTCACATCCATCAGCAGAGGCAGGCGGGTGACTCTCTGCATCGGCAGGATCAGGAAGGAGATCATTGGGAGGTTCCTGCAGTCTGGGTGACCCTCAATACGAGTCAACACCTCCTTAAACACTGGACTCTTACTACTGCTGGGACAGAGAGAGAGAGGGCAGTCATCAGTCACAGTTCAAAGTGTGTGTGTGTGTGTGTGTGTGTGTGTGTGTGTGTGTGTGTGTGTGTGTGTGTGTGTGTGTGTGTGTGTGTGTGTGTGTGTGTGTGTTGTACTCACACTAGCCTCTGTAGGGTCCTCTGCTGGTAAACCTCATTGGAGCAGTAGGTGATGTAGGGGTCAAAGTTGGACTGGGCGTGTCTGAACACGATGTCACTGATGTCATCTATAACAACGTTCTGCTGGTGCAGGTCCTCTAGCTCTTTAAAGAACCTAACGAGAGACGGAGACAGAGAGACACAGAGACAGAGACACAGACGGAGAGAGAGACAGAGAGACAGACAGAGACACAGACAGATAGACAGAGACAGAGAGACAGAGAGAGGCACAGACAGATAGACAGAGACAGAGAGACAGAGAGAGACAAGACAGAGAGAGACGGAGAGAGAGACAGAGAGACAGAGAGAGACAAGACAGACAAGACAGAGAGACAGACGGAGAGAGAGACAGAGAGACACAGACAGAGAGACACAGAGACAGAGACACAGAGACAGAGACACAGACGGAGAGAGAGACAGAGAGACAGACAGATAGACAGAGACAGAGAGACAGAGAGAGACAAGACAGACAAGACAGAGAGACAAGACAGACAAGACAGAGAGACAGAGAGACACAGAGACAGACAGACAGAGAGACAGAGAGACACAGAGACAGACAGATAGACAGAGAGACAGAGAGAGACAAGACAGACAAGACAGAGAGACAGAGACAGACAGAGAGACAAGACAGAGAGACAAAGTGATGGATCAGTAAGTTTTGATAATCGGAGGTCTGCATGTACACATGATTTAGAAGTCAGTGGGAAAACAACAAACACTCTCTAGAGCATTAAACATCCGATCAGTTCTCCTTCCACACGTCTCAGGAAGGACTAGCATGTCAGAGATGGAATAACAATGGACTGAATCAGCATGATCTGCCTATTTAAGTCATCTTACCCACACGCGCACAAACACACGTACACACAAACACAGGAAGTGCATCTGACACCTCTGTACCCGCTTCACCATGACATCACTGGAGAGAACCCTCCCGGACCCCCTAAAATAGCCTGGGGGAACCATTAGCAGGTAACACACAGGGCTTCCTCTTCCTGTCGGCATAGGGCAGATGGACGCTTTAACGACAAAATCTGGTCCCCACCGTGACACACAGGAAACTGTCACACAACCACAGGAAGTTGACCTTAATCAGTTGGGGCTTGTTTCAACTCATCTGCAGAGCCACCTCATAGTGACCTTCCCCATTTCAGAAGAGATGGGCATTTATTATGCCAAGGCAGCAGCTACTCTTCCTGGGGTCCAGCCAAATTAAGGCAGTTTATAACAATTTAAAAAAACATGACAAAACATTCACAACACACGGTGTGTCCTCAGGCCGCTACTCCACTACCACATATCAACAGTACCAAATCCATGTGTACATGTGTGTATAGTGTGTATGTTATCGTGTGTGTGTGTGTGTGTGTGTGTGTGTGTGTGTGTGTGTGTGTGTGTGTGTGTGTGTCTATGTCTGTCTCTTCACAGTCCCTGCTGTTCCAGAAGGTGCATATTTATTTGTTTTTAAATCTGATTCCAATGCTTGCATCAGTTACTTGATGTGGAATAGAGTTCCATGTAGTCATGGCTCTATGTAGTACTGTGGAATAGAGTTTAATGTAGTCATGGCTCTATGTAGTACTGTGGAATAGAGTTCAATGTAGTCATGGTTCTATGTAGTACTGTGGAATAGAGTTTAATGTAGTCATGGCTCTATGTAGTACTGTGGAATAGAGTTCCATGTAGTCATGGCTCTATGTAGTACTGTGGAATAGAGTTTAATGTAGTCATGGCTCTATGTAGTACTGTGGAATAGAGTTCCATGTAGTCATGGCTCTATGTAGTACTGTGGAATAGAGTTCAATGTAGTCATGGCTCTATGTAGTACTGTGGAATAGAGTTCAATGTAGTCATGGTTCTATGTTGTACTGTGCGCCTCCCATAGTCTGTTCTGGAGTTGGGGACTGTGAAGAGATGTCTTGTGGGATGTGCATGGGTCCGAGCTGTGTGCCAGTAGTTTAGACAGACAGCTCGGTGCATTCAACATGTCAATATAAATAAAAGTAGTGATGAAGTCAATTCCTCCTCCACTTTGAGAAATTGACGTGCATATTATTAATATTAGCTCTCTGTGTACATCCAAGGGCCAGCCGTGGTGTCCTCTTTTAAGCCAAGTCCCTTTTTGTGACACCTGACCACACGACTGAACGGTTGTCCAAACTAGGGCCTGACAACAAGGACGACGTAATCCACCACCTAACACGCATTACAGGATTCGGTGAACCCTTTATGGACAGGCGAGAGGCAGGATAACTTGTGCCCGTGGCCCCTACAGCCGGGTAGGAGATACAGCCCCTACAGCCATGGGACCGGGTAGGAGATAGAGCCCCTACAGCCGGGTAGGAGATAGAGCCCCTACAGCCGGGTAGGAGATACAGCCCCTACAGCCGGGTAGGAGATACAGCCCCTACAGCCATGGGACCGGGTAGGAGATAGAGCCCCTACAGCCGGGTAGGAGATACAGCCCCTACAGCCGGGTAGGAGATACAGCCCCTACAGCCGGGTAGGAGATACAGCCCCTACAGCCATGGGACCGGGTAGGAGATAGAGCCCCTACAGCCGGGTAGGAGATACAGCCCCTACAGCCGGGTAGGAGATACAGCCCCTACAGCCGGGTAGGAGATACAGCCCCTACAGCCGGGTAGGAGATACAGCCCCTACAGCCGGGTAGGAGATACAGCCCCTACAGCCGGGTAGGAGATACAGCCCCTACAGCCATGGGACCGGGTAGGAGATAGAGCCCCTACAGCCGGGTAGGAGATACAGCCCCTACAGCCGGGTAGGAGATACAGCCCCTACAGCCGGGTAGGAGATACAGCCCCTACAGCCGGGTAGGAGATACAGCCCCTACAGCCGGGTAGGAGATACAGCCCCTACAGCCGGGTAGGAGATAGAGCCCCTACAGCCGGGTAAGAGATACAGCCCCTACAGCCGGGTAGGAGATAGAGCCCCTACAGCCGGGTAGGAGATACAGCCCCTACAGCCGGGTAGGAGATACAGCCCCTACAGCCGGGTAGGAGATACAGCCCCTACAGCCGGGTAGGAGATACAGCCCCTACAGCCATGGGACCGGGTAGGAGATAGAGCCCCTACAGCCGGGTAGGAGATACAGCCCCTACAGCCGGGTAGGAGATACAGCCCCTACAGCCGGGTAGGAGATACAGCCCCTACAGCCGGGTAGGAGATACAGCCCCTACAGCCGGGTAGGAGATACAGCCCCTACAGCCGGGTAGGAGATAGAGCCCCTACAGCCGGGTAGGAGATACAGCCCCTACAGCCGGGTAGGAGATACAGCCCCTACAGCCATGGGACCAGTAATGTACTTCTCCAGACAGAGAGAGCTCCATTACAAATTTAATCTGGTAACAACTTTGTTAGCTTGATGGCTAGCAGCTTCGTGACACGTGTCTGAGGGGTGAGGTTACACGTAGCTGTGGGGTGAGGTTACACGTAGCTGTGGGGTGAGGTTACACGTAGCTGTGGGGTGAGGTTACACGTAGCTGTGGGGTGAGGTTACACGTAGCTGTGGGGTGAGGTTACACGTAGCTGTGGGGTGAGGTTACACGTAGCTGTGGGGTGAGGTTACACATGTCTGTGGGGTGAGGTTACACGTAGCTGTGGGGTGAGGTTACACGTAGCTGTGGGGTGAGGTTACACGTAGCTGTGGGGTGAGGTTACACGTAGCTGTGGGGTGAGGTTACACGTAGCTGTGGGGTGAGGTTACACGTAGCTGTGGGGTGAGGTTACACGTGTCTGAGGGGTGAGGTTACACGTAGCTGTGGGGTGAGGTTACACGTAGCTGTGGGGTGAGGTTACACGTAGCTGTGGGGTGAGGTTACACGTGTCTGTGGGGTGAGGTTACACGTAGCTGTGGGGTGAGGTTACACGTAGCTGTGGGGTGAGGTTACACGTAGCTGTGGGGTGAGGTTACACGTAGCTGTGGGGTGAGGTTACACGTAGCTGTGGGGTGAGGTTACACGTAGCTGTGGGGTGAGGTTACACGTGTCTGTGGGGTGAGGTTACACGTAGCTGTGGGGTGAGGTTACACATAGCTGTGGGGTGAGGTTACACGTAGCTGTGGGGTGAGGTTACACGTAGCTGTGGGGTGAGGTTACACGTGTCTGTGGGGTGAGGTTACACGTGTCTGTGGGGTGAGGTTACACGTAGCTGTGGGGTGAGGTTACACGTAGTTGTGGCTGTGGGGTGAGGTTACACGTAGCTGTGGCTGTGGGGTGAGGTTACACGTAGCTGTGGGGTGAGGTTACACGTAGCTGTGGGGTGAGGTTACACGTAGCTGTGGGGTGAGGTTACACGTAGCTGTGGCTGTGGGGTGAGGTTACACGTAGCTGTGGGGTGAGGTTACACATAGCTGTGGGGTGAGGTTACACGTAGCTGTGGGGTGAGGTTACACGTAGCTGTGGCTGTGGGGTGAGGTTACACGTAGCTGTGGGGTGAGGTTACACGTAGCTGTGGGGTGAGGTTACACATGTCTGTGGCTGTGGGGTGAGGTTACACGTAGCTGTGGCTGTGGGGTGAGGTTACACGTAGCTGTGGCTGTGGGGTGAGGTTGCACGTAGCTGAGGTTTCCATAGGAATGAGGTGGGGAGGACTATGAAGCAGTACAGGCCTGAACAGAGAGAGGTTAGCATGAATAACAGACTGACACACAGCTGCCAGTATGAGCTAACCCAGGGGACCATGAACACACTGTTACAGAGGAACAGAGGGCTGTGTGTGTTTACGAGAGAGAGGGGGGAGTCATGTAGAGAGAGGAGGGAGAGTCACGTACAGAGCAGTGGGAGTCATGTAGGGAGAGAGTGGGGAGAGAGTTATGTAGAGAGAGAGTGGGGGTACAGTCATGTAGAGAGAGGGGGAGAGAGGGGGGAGAGTCATGTAGAGAGAGGAGGGAGAGTCACGTAGAGAGCAGTGGGAGTCATGTAGAGAGAGAGTGGGGTGAGTCATGTAGAGAGAGAGTGGGGGTACTGTCATGTAGAGAGAGGGGGGAGAGAGGGGGTGAGTCATGTAGAGAGAGGGGGAGAGAGGGGGAGAGTCATGTAGAGAGAGAGTGGGGTGAGAGTCATGTAGAGAGAGAGTGGGGGTACTGTCATGTAGAGAGAGGGGGAGAGAGGGGGTGAGTCATGTAGAGAGAGAGTGGGGGTACTGTCATGTAGAGAGAGGGGGAGAGAGGGGGAGAGTCATGTAGAGAGAGAGTGGGGTGAGAGTCATGTAGAGAGAGAGTGGGGGTAGAGTCATGTAGAGAGAGGGGGAGAGAGGGGGAGAGTCATGTAGAGAGAGAGTGGGGTAGAGTCATGTAGAGAGAGGGGGAGTCATGTAGAGAGATCACGTAGAGTCATGTAGAGAGAGAGTGGGGGAGAGTCATGCAGAGAGAGAGTGGGGGGAGAGTCACGTAGAGAGAGAGTCATGTAGAGAGAGAGAGTGGGGGGAGAGTCATGTAGAGAGGGGGGTCACATAGAGCGCAATGGGAGTCATGTAGAGAGAGAGTGGGGGAGAGTCATGTAGAGAGAGTGTGGGGTGAGAGTCATGCAGAGATAGAGTGGGGGGAGAGTCACAGAGAGAGAGAGGGGGGAGTCATGTAGAGAGAGTGTGGGGTGAGAGTCATGTAGAGAGAGTGTGGGGGAGAGTCATGCAGAGAGAGTGGGGGGAGAGTCATAGAGAGAGTGGGGGAGAGTCATGAAGAGAGAGTGGGGGAGAGTCATGAAGAGAGAGTGGGGGGAGAGTCATGTAGAGAGAGTGGGGGAGAGTCATGAAGAGAGAGTGGGGGAGAGTCATGAAGAGAGAGTGGGGGAGAGTCATGTAGAGAGAGTGGGGGGAGAGTCATGTAGAGAGAGTGGCGGGAGAGTCACGCAGAGAGAGGGGGGAGAGTTACGTAGAGAGAGTGGGGGAGAGCCACGTAGAGAGACGGGGGAGTCACGTAGAGAGAGAGAGGGGAGTCACGTAGAGAGAGAGGGGGAGTCACGTAGAGAGAGTGGGGGGAGTCACGTAGAGAGAGAGGGGGAGTCACGTAGAGAGAGAGGGGGAGTCACGTAGAGAGAGAGGGGGAGTCACGTAGAGAGAGAGGGGGGAGTCACGTAGAGAGAGAGGGGGGAGTCACATAGAGAGCAGTGGGAGTCATGTAGAGAGAGAGTGGGAGTCATGTAGAGAGAGAGTGGGGGGAGAGTCATGTAGAGAGAGTGTGGGGTGAGAGTCATGTAGAGAGAGTGGGGGGAGAGTCATGCAGAGAGAGTGGGGGAGAGTCGCAGAGAGAGTGGGGGAGAGTCACAGAGAGAGAGTGGGGGTAGAGTCATGTAGAGAGGGGGGAGTCACGTAGAGAGAGGGGGTCACGTAGAGAGCAGTGGGAGTCATGTAGAGAGAGAGTGGGGGAGAGTCATGTAGAGAGAGTGTGGGGTGAGAGTCATGTAGAGAGAGTGGGGGGAGAGTCATGTAGAGAGAGTGGGGGGAGAGTCATGTAGAGAGAGAGTGGGGGAGAGTCATGTAGAGAGAGTGGGGGGAGAGTCATGTAGAGAGAGTGGGGGGAGAGTCATGTAGAGAGAGTGGGGGGAGAGTCATGTAGAGAGAGTGGGGGAGAGTCATGTAGAGAGAGTGGGGGGAGAGTCATGTAGAGAGAGTGGGGGAGAGTCATGTAGAGAGAGTGGGGGGAGAGTCATGTAGAGAGAGTGTGGGGTGAGTCATGTAGAGAGAGTGGGGGGGTGAGTCATGTAGAGAGAGTGGGGGGAGAGTCATGTAGAGAGAGTGGGGGAGAGTCATGTAGAGAGAGTGGGGGGAGAGTCATGCAGAGAGAGTGGGGGGAGAGTCATGCAGAGAGAGTGGGGGGAGAGTCATGCAGAGAGAGTGGGGGAGAGTCATGTAGAGAGAGTGGGGGGAGAGTCATGTAGAGAGAGTGGGGGAGAGTCATGTAGAGAGAGTGGGGGGAGAGTCATGTAGAGAGAGTGGGGGGAGAGTCATGCAGAGAGAGTGGGGGAGAGTCATGTAGAGAGAGTGGGGGAGAGTCATGTAGAGAGAGTGGGGGAGAGTCATGTAGAGAGAGTGGGGTGAGAGTCATGCAGAGAGAGTGGGGGAGAGCCACGTAGAGAGAGAGTGGGGGGAGAGCCACGTAGAGAGAGTGGGGGGAGAGCCACGTAGAGAGAGTGGGGGAGAGTCACGTAGAGAGAGAGGGGGAGTCACGTAGAGAGAGAGGGGGAGTCACGTAGAGAGAGAGGGGGAGTCACGTAGAGAGGGGGGAGAGTCATGTAGAGAGAGTGTGGGGTGAGAGTCATGTAGAGAGAGTGGGGGAGAGTCATGCAGAGAGAGAGTGGGGGGAGAGTCACAGAGAGAGAGGGGGGTAGAGTCATGTAGAGAGAGGGGGAGTCATGTAGAGAGAGGGGGGTCACGTAGAGAGCAGTGGGAGTCATGTAGAGAGAGGGGGGTGAGAGTCATGTAGAGAGAGTGTGGGGGGAGAGTCATGCAGAGAGAGAGTGGGGGAGAGTCATGCAGAGAGAGTGGGGGGAGAGTCACGTAGAGAGAGTGGGGGGAGAGTCACGCAGAGAGAGTGGGGGGAGAGTCACGTAGAGAGAGAGGGGGAGTCACGTAGAGAGAGAGGGGGAGAGTCACGTAGAGAGAGAGAGTGGGGGAGAGTCACGTAGAGAGAGTGTGGGGTGAGAGTCATGTAGAGAGAGTGTGGGGGGAGAGTCATGCAGAGAGAGAGTGGGGGGAGAGTCATGCAGAGAGAGTGGGGGAGAGTCATGTAGAGAGAGTGGGGGAGAGTCATGCAGAGAGAGTGGGGGGAGAGTCATGCAGAGAGAGTGGGGGGAGAGTCACGTAGAGAGAGAGGGGGAGTCACGTAGAGAGAGAGGGGGAGTCACGTAGAGAGAGAGGGGGAGAGTCACGTAGAGAGAGTGGGGTGAGAGTCATGTAGAGAGAGTGGGGAGAGAGTCATGTAGAGAGAGTGGGGGGAGAGTCATGCAGAGAGAGAGTGGGGGGAGAGTCGCAGAGAGAGAGTGGGGGGAGAGTCATGTAGAGAGAGTGGGGGGAGAGTCATGTAGAGAGAGTGGGGGGAGAGTCATGTAGAGAGAGTGTGGGGTGAGTCATGTAGAGAGAGTGGGGGGTGAGTCATGTAGAGAGAGTGGGGGGAGAGTCATGTAGAGAGAGTGGGGGGAGAGTCATGTAGAGAGAGTGGGGTGAGAGTCATGCAGAGAGAGTGGGGGGAGAGCCACGTAGAGAGAGAGTGGGGGGAGAGCCACGTAGAGAGAGTGGGGGGAGAGCCACGTAGAGAGAGTGGGGGAGAGTCACGTAGAGAGAGAGGGGGAGTCACGTAGAGAGAGAGGGGGAGTCACGTAGAGAGAGAGGGGGAGTCACGTAGAGAGAGAGGGGGAGAGTCACGTAGAGAGAGTGGGGTGAGAGTCATGTAGAGAGAGTGGGGAGAGAGTCATGTAGAGAGAGTGGGGGAGAGTCATGCAGAGAGAGAGTGGGGGAGAGTCGCAGAGAGAGAGTGGGGGGAGAGTCATGTAGAGAGTGGGGGAGAGTCATGTAGAGAGAGTGGGGGAGAGTCATGTAGAGAGAGTGTGGGGTGAGTCATGTAGAGAGAGTGGGGGGTGAGTCATGTAGAGAGAGTGGGGGAGAGTCATGTAGAGAGAGTGGGGGGAGAGTCATGTAGAGAGAGTGGGGGGAGAGTCATGTAGAGAGAGTGGGGTGAGAGTCATGCAGAGAGAGTGGGGGAGAGCCACGTAGAGAGAGAGTGGGGGGAGAGCCACGTAGAGAGAGTGGGGGGAGAGCCACGTAGAGAGAGTGGGGGGGAGAGTCACGTAGAGAGAGAGGGGGAGTCACGTAGAGAGAGAGGGGGAGTCACGTAGAGAGAGAGGGGGAGTCACGTAGAGAGGGGGGGAGAGTCATGTAGAGAGAGTGTGGGGTGAGAGTCATGTAGAGAGAGTGGGGGAGAGTCATGCAGAGAGAGAGTGGGGGAGAGTCACAGAGAGAGAGTGGGGGTAGAGTCATGTAGAGAGAGGGGGAGTCATGTAGAGAGAGGGGGTCACGTAGAGAGCAGTGGGAGTCATGTAGAGAGAGAGGGGGGTGAGAGTCATGTAGAGAGAGTGTGGGGGGAGAGTCATGCAGAGAGAGTGGGGGGAGAGTCATGTAGAGAGAGTGGGGGGAGAGTCATGCAGAGAGAGTGGGGGGAGAGTCACGTAGAGAGAGAGGGGGAGTCACGTAGAGAGAGAGGGGGAGTCACGTAGAGAGAGAGGGGGGAGAGTCACGTAGAGAGAGAGAGTGGGGGGAGAGTCACGTAGAGAGAGAGTGGGGGAGAGTCACGTAGAGAGAGTGTGGGGTGAGAGTCACGTAGAGAGAGAGTGGGGGAGAGTCACGTAGAGAGAGTGTGGGGTGAGAGTCATGTAGAGAGAGTGTGGGGGAGAGTCATGCAGAGAGAGAGTGGGGGGAGAGTCATGCAGAGAGAGTGGGGGGAGAGTCATGTAGAGAGAGTGGGGGAGAGTCACGTAGAGAGAGAGGGGGGAGAGTCACGTAGAGAGAGAGGGGGGAGTCACGTAGAGAGAGAGGGGGAGTCACGTAGAGAGAGAGGGGGGAGTCACGTAGAGAGAGAGGGGGGAGTCACGTAGAGAGAGAGGGGGGAGTCACGTAGAGAGAGAGGGGGGAGTCACGTAGAGAGAGAGAGTGGGGGGGAGCCATGCAGAGAGAGGGAGGAGCCATGCCGAGAGAGGGAGGAGCCATGCAGAGAGAGGGAGGAGCCATGCAGAGAGAGGGAGGAGCCATGCAGAGAGAGGGAGGGGCCATGCAGAGAGAGGGAGGGGCCATGCAGAGAGAGGGAGGGGCCATGCAGAGAGCGGGAGGAGTCATGCAGAGAGCGGGAGGAGTCATGCAGAGAGCGGGAGGAGTCATGCAGAGAGCGGGAGGAGTCATGCAGAGAGCGGGAGGAGTCATGCAGAGAGCGGGAGGAGTCATGCAGAGAGCGGGAGGAGTCATGCAGAGAGCGGGAGGAGTCATGCAGAGAGCGGGAGGAGTCATGCAGAGAGCGGGAGGAGTCATGCAGAGAGCGTCCACTGGGAGGTAGGTGGGGGCGGGGAACATCTTGTAGAAAACACAAACTCACCTCTTTTACAAGAGCACTGCTCTGTGAAGCGCAACAAGTATGAATGAGCTCCTGCTGAGTCCTGTATCACTGTAAATACCGCACGGCCAATGCAGATGTCAGATTGGCCAAGCGCACAGATGCACAATGCACTTCTCCCCACAGAATGAGCTCTTTCTCCTGACAACATGTGCACTGTTTCAGCACTTCATTGTGTGATTGTTACAGTGTCTATCAATTCCCCATTACACACGTCACCAGTAGTACATTTACCAATTCATTCCTATCATTTCTAATCTACAATGTTTGATACTTTGGTTACGATCATTTCTCTTAATGCTTTTCATATTAGTATTCTGGTATTTAGTCTTCATTTTCAGAATGGGCATATTATTATTATTATTATTATTATTATTTGGAATGGGCCTGATTTACACATAGAAGTAGTCCTATTGACTACCTGGCCTGATTTACGCATAGAAGTAGTCCTATTGTCTACCTGGCCTGATTTACACATAGAAGTAGTCCTATTGACTACCTGGCCTGATTTACGCATAGAAGTAGTCCTATTGTCTACCTGGCCTGATTTACACATAGAAGTAGTCCTATTGACTACCTGGCCTGATTTACACATAGAAGTAGTCCTATTGTCTACCTGGCCTGATTTACACATAGAAGTAGTCCTATTGTCTACCTGGCCTGATTTACGCATAGAAGTAGGCCTATTGTCTACCTGGCCTGATTTACACATAGAAGTAGTCCTATTGACTACCTGGCCTGATTTACGCATAGAAGTAGTCCTATTGTCTACCTGGCCTGATTTACACATAGAAGTAGTCCTATTGTCTACCTGGCCTGATTTACACATAGAAGTAGTCCTATTGACTACCTGGCCTGATTTACGCATAGAAGTAGTCCTATTGTTTACCTGGCATGATTTACACATAGAAGTAGGCCTATAGGCTACCTGGCCTGATTTACACATAGAAGTAGGCCTATTGTCTACCTGGCCTGATTTACACATAGAAGTAGTCCTATTGTCTACCTGGCCTGATTTAAGCATAGAAGTAGTCCTATTGTCTACCTGGCCTGATTTAAGCATAGAAGTAGTCCTATTGTCTACCTGGCCTGATTTACACATAGAAGTAGTCCTATTGACTACCTGGCCTGATTTACACATAGAAGTAGTCCTATTGACTACCTGGCCTGATTTAAGCATAGAAGTAGTCCTATTGTCTACCTGGCCTGATTTACACATAGAAGTAGTCCTATTGACTACCTGGCCTGATTTACACATAGAAGTAGTCCTATTGACTACCTGGCCTGATTTACACATAGAAGTAGTCCTATTGTCTACCTGGCCTGATTTACACATAGAAGTAGTCCTATTGTCTACCTGGCCTGATTTACACATAGAAGTAGTCCTATTGACTACCTGGCCTGATTTACACATAGAAGTAGGCCTATTGTCTACCTGGCCTGATTTACACAGAAGTAGTCCTATAGGCTACCTGGCCTGATTTACACATAGAAGTAGTCCTATTGACTACCTGGCCTGATTTACACATAGAAGTAGGCCTATTGTCTACCTGGCCTGATTTACACATAGAAGTAGGCCTATTGTCTACATGGCCTGATTTACACATAGAAGTAGTCCTATTGACTACCTGGCCTGATTTACACATAGAAGTAGGCCTATTGTCTACCTGGCCTGATTTACACATAGAAGTAGTCCTATTGACTACCTGGCCTGATTTACACATAGAAGTAGGCCTATTGTCTACCTGGCCTGATTTACACATAGAACTAGTCCTATTGACTACCTGGCCTGATTTACACATAGAAGTAGGCCTATTGTCTACCTGGCCTGATTTACACATAGAACTAGTCCTATTGTCTACCTGGCCTGATTTACACATAGAAGTAGTCCTATTGTTTACCTGGCCTGATTTACACATAGAAGTAGTCCTATTGTTTACCTGGCCTGATTTACACATAGAAGTAGTCCTATTGTCTACCTGGCCTGATTTACACATAGAAGTAGTCCTATTGTTTACCTGGCCTGATTTACACATAGAAGTAGTCCTATTGTCTACCTGGCCTGATTTACACATAGAAGTAGTCCTATTGTCTACCTGGCCTGATTTACACATAGAAGTAGTCCTATTGTTTACCTGGCCTGATTTACACATAGAAGTAGTCCTATTGTCTACCTGGCCTGATTTACACATAGAAGTAGTCCTATTGTTTACCTGGCCTGTGCACAAATGTAGACGTATAAAATGTGCCCATTTGGGGATCTGATAGTATTTCTGATTGGCTTACCTTACCACCAATAATAACCTGTGGAGCTTCTCAACGTAATATTTTCTTCACCTCAAACAGCGAGCCAACAAAGTCTGTTTCTACATCCATTATAGTTCCTCAAAATCTTTCCAGCTCTCTACCTTTTGATAACCACTCAGCGTGAAATGGAAAAATGTCATGCTCTGATCCAGTGGAAATGTCATTAAATAGGCCTACCTGATGACCTCTTATCAGTGCTTGACTTGGACTGAAATAGGTTCCTTTACTCATTTTGGATGCTGGTACTGTTTATATTTAGTTTCAGGAGGTCCACAATACTTTAGAGAGAATATTCTATCGGAGGAACAGGAGCTCAAGCAGTAGAACATTTGAGGTGTCAGTACTCAGCTCCAGGGAGCTCCTGCCCAAGTCCAGCACTGCTTCTTATCCCTTGTGCAAATAGCCTACAGCTGTGTCTGTCCCAAGCTCACTGGGGAGGGAAACTGAGGGCCCAGAATATTTTATACAATGTGGCAAGTTCGCTAATGCAAGCTTCAGGCCTGACCCAAGTTCATAGTTGATACAATGTTTCAAGGTGCTTCAGGCCTGACCCAAGTTAATAGTTGATACAATGTTTCAAGGTGTTTCAGGCCTGACCCAAGTTAATAGTTGATACAATGTTTCAAGGTGCTTCAGGCCTGACCCAAGTTAATAGTTGATACAATGTTTCAAGGTGCTTCAGGCCTGACCCACATTAATAGTTGATACAATGTTTCAAGGTGCTTCAGGCCTGACCCAAGATAATAGTTGATACAATGTTTCAAGGTGCTTCAGGCCTGACCCAAGTTCATAGTTGATACAATGTTTCAAGGTGCTTCAGGCCTGACCCAAGTTAATAGTTGATACAATGTTTCAAGGTGCTTCAGGCCTGACCCAAGTTCATAGTTGATACAATGTTTCAAGGTGCTTCAGGCCTGACCCACATTAATAGTTGATACAATGTTTCAAGGTGCTTCAGGCCTGACCCAAGTTGATAGTTGATACAATGTTTCAAGGTGCTTCAGGCCTGACCCAAGTTGATAGTTGATACAATGTTTCAAGGTGCTTCAGGCCTGACCCAAGTTCATAGTTGATACAATGTTTCAAGGTGCTTCAGGCCTGACCCAAGTTAATAGTTGATACAATGTTTCAAGGTGCTTCAGGCCTGACCCACATTAATAGTTGATACAATGTTTCAAGGTGCTTCAGGCCTGACCCAAGTTAATAGTTGATACAATGTTTCAAGGTGCTTCAGGCCTGACCCAAGTTCATAGTTGATACAATGTTTCAAGGTGCTTCAGGCCTGACCCAAGTTAATAGTTGATACAATGTTTCAAGGTGCTTCAGGCCTGACCCAAGTTCATAGTTGATACAATGTTTCAAGGTGCTTCAGGCCTGACCCACATTAATAGTTGATACAATGTTTCAAGGTGCTTCAGGCCTGACCCAAGTTCATAGTTGATAGAATGTTTCAAGGTGCTTCAGGCCTGACCCAAGTTCATAGTTGATACAATGTTTCAAGGTGCTTCAGGCCTGACCCAAGTTAATAGTTGATACAATGTTTCAAGGTGTTTCAGGCCTTACCCAAGTTAATAGTTGATACAATGTTTCAAGGTGCTTCAGGCCTGACCCAAGTTAATAGTTGATACAATGTTTCAAGGTGCTTCAGGCCTGACCCACATTAATAGTTGATACAATGTTTCAAGGTGCTTCAGGCCTGACCCAAGTTAATAGTTGATACAATGTTTCAAGGTGTTTCAGGCCTGACCCAAGTTAATAGTTGATACAATGTTTCAAGGTGCTTCAGGCCTGACCCAAGTTAATAGTTGATACAATGTTTCAAGGTGCTTCAGGCCTGACCCAAGTTAATAGTTGATACAATGTTTCAAGGTGCTTCAGGCCTGACCCAAGTTCATAGTTGATACAATGTTTCAAGGTGCTTCAGGCCTGACCCAAGTTGATAGTTGATACAATGTTTCAAGGTGCTTCAGGCCTGACCCAAGTTGATAGTTGATACAATGTTTCAAGGTGCTTCAGGCCTGACCCAAGTTAATACAATGTTTCAAGGTGTTTCAGGCCTGACCCAAGCTAATAGTTGATACAATGTTTCAAGGTGCTTCAGGCCTGACCCAAGTTAATAGTTGATACAATGTTTCAAGGTGCTTCAGGCCTGACCCAAGTTCATAGTTGATACAATGTTTCAAGGTGCTTCAGGCCTGACCCAAGTTCATAGTTGATACAATGTTTCAAGGTGCTTCAGGCCTGACCCAAGTTAATAGTTGATACAATGTTTCAAGGTGCTTCAGGCCTGACCCAAGTTCATAGTTGATATGTTTCAAGTTTGTTGCAGACAGGCCATGTGTAGCCAATGTGATTTATAAGATATTTATTTTTAAATCAGGATATTTTCTACCTGCAATGTTTTTATTTGTTGGCTTTATGTAGGCTATTTTTACATAGTTGCCAACGGCAACAGAAGTTACTTTTTAAAGTTATTTTTTATTTAGATTTGGATAGAATTTTGATTAACCACATGACAATGACGTTATAATAAATTAAATGAAACTGTTTCACAAACATTGTTTCACAAACATATGAAAACAATAACTGCCAAGTAGATCGATAGAAAATTCCACATGAGAAAGTTTGACGAATCATCACGTAGCTTATTACCAGAATCTGTGAAAGCCAGCAAGAAAGGGAAGAGGATGGTCCGGCAGGTTAAGGTTTTTTTCTTCTGGTAATCTTGATCTCTGGCTCCCTCTTGAGTAATTTGTCTTATTATATTAAACCGTAAGCTTAAAGCATTAGACAAGCTCAGTACATATATAGTTGATTTGATTAATACACATAGTGTTCTAACATATGGAAAAATACATGTTTAAGAACAAACAACTTTCGGTTGACCAAGATGTTTTTTGTTGGGTACAGCCCGAGTTCTCACACTGACATCACACACCACAGGACCATCAACTACAATACCCACAATCCACCTTTCTCTAGCTAAGGCAAGCACACACACACACACAAACACACAGGACCTACTTCTTGCTGGCCTCACACACGTCTGTGATGTTGGAGAAGAGGTGGTGGTGCTCGGTCTTGGTCATGGTGTCACTGAGCTCCGCTGAGTTCTGAAACATCCGGATCAGAACCTCCAGACTGTGGAGGTAGGAGTGTTCTGACGATATCAACTCAAATATGGCCTGACAGAGAGAACGAGAGAGAGAGAGAGATAGACAGACAGAGAGACAGACAGAGAGATGGAGACAGAGAGAGACAGAGAGACAGAGAGAGAGACAGACAGACAGAGAGGACAGACAGAGAGAGACAGAGAGGACAGACAGAGAGAGACAGAGACAGAGAGAGAGACAGAGAGAAAGACAGAGAGAGAGACAGAGACAGAGAGACAGAGAGACAGAGAGACAGAGAGAGACAGAGAGAGACAGAGAGAGACAGAGAGAGACAGAGAGAGAGAGAGAGAGAGAGACAGAGACAGAGAGACAGAGAGACAGAGAGAGACAGAGAGAGACAGAGAGAGACACAGAGAGACACAGAGAGACACAGAGAGACAGAGAGAGAGACAGACAGAGGACAGACAGAGAGAGAGACAGAGAGAGAGAGAGACAGAGAGAGACGGAGACAGAGAGAGACGGAGACAGAGAGAGAAAGAGAGAGAGAGAGACAGAGAGAGAGACAGAGAGAGAGAGGGTGTAAATGAAATGCATTAATGTACCTAACATCTGTGAGCTGTACCAATATCTCTGGCATGTCATTGGTCAATCACGTGTGTGCGAGGTGCAGGCTAGAGAGATGTCATAGCAGGGCTGAAAGGCCAGCGGGCAACATTCAAGACAGAACTCAAATAAAACTTAATGTTGGTAAGAGAAACACCGGTATGTTATACCTCTGCACATTGTTACATCTCTGTCCTCTATAGACATTTATTTACTATGAATTCATCTGTCCCTGACATATAAACGGGTTTATTTGTCTACGGTCAATATATTCTAGCCCTCCCCTTTAAGAAGGGTTTATTACTGCGACGGGGAGGTTACAGGAAGGGGAGTTCAGACACTGTATAATACATTTCCCAGGGTGCAACAGGAAGTGGCTTTTCTGTGTGTACAGATTTCTAACTCTCTGGAGGCAGTCGGCTTTATCCTTCGTAGGAGGAACTGTCCATGTTGGAAGGGAAAGGGTCGTACACACGCACACACACACACCACACACAACACACACACACACCCCGGGGCTGTTACCTCTTGTCTTTTCCACTCCTCCTGGCTGAGCTTAAGGCCGCTCTTCTTCACCTGTGGGAAAAACAGAGTTTAGAACATCGGGTTCAGTAATAACACGAGGAAGAACATGTCATCTTTAACAACAGAAGTCTAATGGCCACAACTTACACACAACCAGGTACAAGCTGTACCTTAAGGAATGAGAGGAATTGTTTAGAGGTGAGGCAGACCTCTGTGTACGTCAAGGTTGTCTCTATCGGTATCCATCACAAGTAGTGCTAACTCTCAGACCTAGGGGTCCGCTTTTAGAGAAATGAAAGCTACTGTGTGTTCAGCCCAACTCTCAGATCTAGGGGTCCGCTTTTAGAGAAATGAAAGCTACTGTGTGTTCAGCACAACTCTCAGACCTAGGGGTCTTTCTCTGAGAAAGGTGGCCCTAGCAACGATTCAACATATGCTTGCCAATGTGCCTCTCCCACAGAAGGTTCTGAGGGAAATGAATAACAGAACTGTTCAAGTGGTGAGAAAGTGGTTGTTTCAACACACCACACGTGATGTCTTCCTGAGCTAAAGAGATGGGGGTTTATGTGTCTATGCTTCAACACACCACACGTGATGTCTTCATGAGCTAAAGAGATGGGGGTTTATGTGTCTATGCTTCAACACACCACACGTGATGTCTTCATGAGCCAAAGAGATGGGGGTTTAGGTGTCTATGCTTCAACACACCACACGTGATGTCTTCATGAGCCAAAGAGATGAGGGTTTAGGTGTCTATGCTTCAACACACCACACGTGATGTCTTCATGAGCCAAAGAGATGAGGGTTTAGGTGTCTATGCTTCAACACACCACACGTGATGTCTTCATGAGCCAAAGAGATGGGGGTTTAGGTGTCTATGCTTCAACACACCACACGTGATGTCTTCATGAGCCAAAGAGATGGGGGTTTAGGTGTCTATGCTTCAACACACCACACGTGATGTCTTCATGAGCTAAAGAGATGGGGGTTTAGGTGTCTATGCTTCAACACACCACACGTGATGTCTTCTTGAGCCAAAGAGATGAGGGTTTATGTGTCTATGCTTCAACACACCACACGTGATGTCTTCATGAGCCAAAGAGATGGGGGTTTAGGTGTCTATGCTTCAACACACCACACGTGATGTCTTCTTGAGCCAAAGAGATGGGGGTTTATGTGTCTATGCTTCAACACACCACACGTGATGTCTTCATGAGCCAAAGAGATGAGGGTTTAGGTGTCTATGCTTCAACACACCACACGTGATGTCTTCATGAGCCAAAGAGATGAGGGTTTAGGTGTCTATGCTTCAACACACCACACGTGATGTCTTCATGAGCCAAAGAGATGAGGGTTTAGGTGTCTATGCTTCAACACACCACACGTGATGTCTTCATGAGCCAAAGAGATGAGGGTTTAGGTGTCTATGCTTCAACACACCACACGTGATGTCTTCCTGAGCCAAAGAGATGAGGGTTTAGGTGTCTATGCTTCAACACACCACACGTGATGTCTTCATGAGCCAAAGAGATGAGGGTTTAGGTGTCTATGCTTCAACACACCACACGTGATGTCTTCATGAGCCAAAGAGATGGGGGTTTAGGTGTCTATGCTTCAACACACCACACGTGATGTCTTCTTGAGCCAAAGAGATGGGGGTTTATGTGTCTATGCTTCAACACACCACACGTGATGTCTTCATGAGCCAAAGAGATGAGGGTTTAGGTGTCTATGCTTCAACACACCACACGTGATGTCTTCATGAGCCAAAGAGATGAGGGTTTATGTGTCTATGCTTCAACACACCACACGTGATGTCTTCATGAGCCAAAGAGATGAGGGTTTATGTGTCTATGCTTCAACACACCACACGTGATGTCTTCATGAGCTAAAGAGATGGGGGTTTATGTGTCTATGGTTCAACACACCACACGTGATGTCTTCTTGAGCCAAAGAGATGGGGGTTTAGGTGTCTATGCTTCAACACACCACACGTGATGTCTTCATGAGCCAAAAAGATGAGGGTTTATGTGTCTATGCTTCAACACACCACACGTGATGTCTTCCTGAGCCAAAGAGATGAGGGTTTAGGTGTCTATGCTTCAACACACCACACGTGATGTCTTCATGAGCCAAAGAGATGGGGGTTTAGGTGTCTATGCTTCAACACACCACACGTGATGTCTTCATGAGCCAAAGAGATGAGGGTTTAGGTGTCTATGCTTCAACACACCACACGTGATGTCTTCATGAGCTAAAGAGATGGGGGTTTAGGTGTCTATGCTTCAACACACCACACGTGATGTCTTCATGAGCTAAAGAGATGGGGGTTTAGGTGTCTATGCTTCAACACACCACACGTGATGTCTTCATGAGCCAAAGAGATGGGGGTTTAGGTGTCTATGCTTCAACACACCACACGTGATGTCTTCATGAGCCAAAAAGATGAGGGTTTATGTGTCTATGCTTCAACACACCACACGTGATGTCTTCATGAGCCAAAGAGATGGGGGTTTAGGTGTCTATGCTTCAACACACCACACGTGATGTCTTCATGAGCCAAAGAGATGGGGGTTTAGAATGTTGAGTGGATTTATACTGAACATGCTCAACAGTGACGATGTGACAGTCAGGGAGTTAGTGGACCTATGGAGGAGGAAGGTTCCACTGGTCAGGGACACTGAGGACAACTTCCTGGGCTTCAGGATGAAGGTTCCACTGGTCAGGGACACCGAGGACAACTTCCTGGGCTTCAGGAGGAAGGTTCCACTGGTCAGAGACACCGAGGACAACTTCCTGGGCTTCAGGAGGAAGGTTCCACTGGTCAGGGACACCGAGGACAACTTCCTGGGCTTCAGGAGGAAGGTTCCACTGGTCAGGGACACCGAGGACAACTTCCTGGGCTTCAGGAGGAAGGTTCCACTGGTCAGGGACACCGAGGACAACTTCCTGGGCTTCAGGAGGAAGGTTCCACTGGCCAGGGACACCCAGGACAACTTCCTGGGCTTCAGGAGGAAGGTTCCACTGGCCAGGGACACCGAGGACAACTTCCTGGGCTTCAGGAGGAAGGTTCCACTGGTCAGGGACACCGAGGACAACTTCCTGGGCTTCAGGAGGAAGGTTCCACTGGTCAGGGACACCGAGGACAACTTCCTGGGCTTCAGGAGGAAGGTTCCACTGGTCAGGGACACCGAGGACAACTTCCTGGGCTTCAGGAGGAAGGTTCCACTGGTCAGGGACACCGAGGACAACTTCCTGGGCTTCAGGAGGAAGGTTCCACTGGTCAGGGACACCGAGAACAACTTCCTGGGCTTCAGGAGGAAGGTTCCACTGGTCAGGGACACCGAGAACAACTTCCTGGGCTTCAGGAGGAAGGTTCCACTGGTCAGGGACACCGAGGACAACTTCCTGGGCTTCAGGAGGAAGGTTCCACTGGTCAGGGAAACCGAGGACAACTTCCTGGGCTTCAGGAGGAAGGTTCCACTGGTCAGCGACACCGAGGACAACTTCCTGGGCTTCAGGAGGAAGGTTCCACTGGTCAGGGACACCGAGGACAACTTCCTGGGCTTCAGGAGGAAGGTTCCACTGGTCAGGGACACCGAGGACAACTTCCTGGGCTTCAGGAGGAAGGTTCCACTGGTCAGGGACACCGAGGACAACTTCCTGGGCTTCAGGAGGAAGGTTCCACTGGTCAGGGACACCGAGGACAACTTCCTGGGCTTCAGGAGGAAGGTTCCACTGGTCAGGGACACCGAGGACAACTTCCTGGGCTTCAGGAGGAAGGTTCCACTGGTCAGGGACACCGAGGACAACTTCCTGGGCTTCAGGAGGAAGGTTCCACTGGCCAGGGACACCGAGGACAACTTCCTGGGCTTCAGGAGGAAGGTTCCACTGGTCAGGGACACCGAGGACAACTTCCTGGGCTTCAGGAGGAAGGTTCCACTGGTCAGGGACACCGAGGACAACTTCCTGGGCTTCAGGAGGAAGGTTCCACTGGTCAGAGACACCGAGGACAACTTCCTGGGTTTCAGGAGGAAGGTTCCACTGGTCAGGGACACCGAGGACAACTTCCTGGGCTTCAGGAGGAAGGTTCCACTGGTCAGGGACACCGAGGACAACTTCCTGGGCTTCAGGAGGAAGGTTCCACTGGTCAGGGACACCGAGGACAACTTCCTGGGCTTCAGGAGGAAGGTTCCACTGGTCAGGGACACCGAGGACAACTTCCTGGGCTTCAGGAGGAAGGTTCCACTGGCCAGGGACACCGAGGACAACTTCCTGGGCTTCAGGAGGAAGGTTCCACTGGTCAGGGACACCGAGGACAACTTCCTGGGCTTCAGGAGGAAGGTTCCACTGGTCAGGGACACCGAGGACAACTTCCTGGGCTTCAGGAGGAAGGTTCCACTGGTCAGGGACACGGAGGACAACTTCCTGGGCTTCAGGAGGAAGGTTCCACTGGCCAGGGACACCGAGGACAACTTCCTGGGCTTCAGGAGGAAGGTTCCACTGGCCAGGGACACCGAGGACAACTTCCTGGGCTTCAGGAGGAAGGTTCCACTGGCCAGGGACACCGAGGACAACTTCCTGGGCTTCAGGAGGAAGGTTCCACTGGCAAGGGACACCGAGGACAACTTCCTGGGCTTCAGGAGGAAGGCTCCACTGGTCAGGGACACCGAGGACAACTTCCTGGGCTTCAGGAGGAAGGTTCCACTGGCCAGGGACACCGAGGACAACTTCCTGGGCTTCAGGAGGAAGGTTCCACTGGTCAGAGACACCGAGGACAACTTCCTGGGCTTCAGGAGGAAGGTTCCACTGGTCAGCGACACCGAGGACAACTTCCTGGGCTTCAGGAGGAAGGTTGCACTGGTCAGGGACACCGAGGACAACTTCCTGGGCTTCAGGAGGAAGGTTCCACTGGTCAGCGACACCGAGGACAACTTCCTGGGCTTCAGGAGGAAGGTTCCACTGGTCAGGGACACCGAGGACAACTTCCTGGGTTTCAGGAGGAACACCTAAGCCCACTGAGGTTAACTCCCACAGTGTCATAATATCTACAATATCTACACCCCTCAGCCCACTGAGGTTAACGCCCACAGTGTCATAATATCTACACCCCTCATCCCGCTGAGGTTAACTCCCACAGTGTCATAATATCTACACCCCTCAGCCCACTGAGGTTAACTCCCACAGTGTCATAATATCTACACCCCTCAGCCTGCTGAGGTTAACTCCCACAGTGTCATAATATCTACAAGATATCTACAATATCTACACCCCTCAGCCCACTGAGGTTAACGCCCACAGTGTCATAATATCTACACCCCTCAGCCCACTGAGGTTAACTCCCACAGTGTCATAATATCTAATATAATAATATAATATAATAATATAATAATATCTAATATAATAATCTAATATAATAATATAATAATATCTAATATAATAACATAATAATCTAATATAATAATATAATAATCTAATATAATAATCTAATATAATAATCTAATATAATAATCTAATATAATAATATAATATAATAATATAATATAATAATATAATAATCTAATATAATAATCTAATATAATAATCTAATATAATAATATAATATAATAATATAATATAATAATCTAATATAATAATATAATATAATAATATAATAATATAATAATATAATATAATATAATAATCTAATAATCTAATATAATAATCTAATATAATAATCTAATATAATAATATAATATAATAATCTAATATAATAATCTAATATAATAATCTAATATAATAATCTAATATAATAATATAATAATCTAATATAATAATCTAATATAATAATCTAATATAATAATCTAATATAATAATCTAATATAATAATATAATATAATAATCTAATATAATAATATAATATAATAATCTAATATAATAATATAATAATATAATATAATAATATAATATAATAATATAATAATATTATATAATATTTTCCGGGTCACAGGCGGAGCCACACCAGCGTTCTGAACAGCAGAATGTATCTCAATAACACCAAAGAGATTCAAAATGTCTGCTTAGGTTAGGGATTTAAGGCTATGGTTAAGGTCAGGCATTAACTCTGAATGGTTAAGGTTAGGGTTAAGGTCACCAGGGACCTTTGCCACCAGAGACCTTTGCCACTAGAGTCCTTTGCCACCAGAGACCTTTGCCACCAGAGACCTTTGCCACTAGAGTCCTTTGCCACCAGGGACCTTTGCCACCAGGGACCTTTGCCACCAGGGACCTTTGCCACCAGAGTCCTTTGCCACCAGAGACCTTTGCCACCAGAGACCTTTGCCACCAGAGACCTTTGCCACCAGAGACCTTTGCCACCAGAGTCCTTTGCCACCAGAGTCCTTTGCCACCAGAGACCTTTGCCACCAGAGACCTTTGCCACCAGAGACTAGGGTTGTCACTATACCAGCATGGTGATACTACCATACCTGATTTTCTATGAAAAATACAAGGCTGGTCTAAACCTTTGGTTGTTTAAAACCTACTGTATGTAACAGTGTGGTGTAGTTTAGGAAAATACACGTTTCTGCGTGACGACATCAGGACTGTTTTCCTCAGGAAATGTAGTCTGCTTCATGTTCTGTCCTTGCCATGGTAACTGTATCACGATACTGCTATTGTAACCACCCTAATGGAGACCTTTGCAAACACATCCAGACTAGGGGCACACACACACACAAAGGAGCCATCTTTGTGTTCCTGACAGGTTGAGACAATATCAGTGGCTTCAACAACCTCCTCATGGCCCAGCAGATGTTATACACACACACACACACACACACACACACACACACACACACACACACACACACACACACACACACACACACACACACACACACACACACACACACACACACATAGCTAAAAGCTTGCCAAGCTTGTTTTAATTTGCAAGACAAATTCCTTTTAAGGGCAATCAACTTCTATGTATCTACTGTCTCTACGGCCTCGCACGTCTTTAGTGTCCTAGTAAACACCTTCCCGCCAGGACAACTGAACTCCGCCCTGCGTTTGGACTTTCCCTGAGAACACAGAGAGACAGGTGTAACTGTGACAACCGAAACTCGGTTTTCAGTCAACAGGGAGTGCTTGGGGTAAGAGGTTGGCTGTCGGCATCATCTTACCCTCCCCTGTCCTATCCTTAACCGGGGGGGGGGTTTAAACCTCTCATCCAAGAGTATGGTGTCAACACTCTTAGATATATACCAACTTCCTCCTGTCCCTACTGTTACTGGAATCTAGAAACTTCTAGGAAACAGAATAGTCCTAACCTACATATGTTACAGGAAACTTTATTTTGCAGAGGCTCTTATCCAGAGAGACTTACCATAGAAATCACATACATTTTCATTGAAGTCCATACTGGTCCCCTACGGGA